>NW_026881316.1:0-10847 GCF_032173495.1 Musca vetustissima | reverse complement strand
CTTTTTCGTTGCTCTTTCATAGTATTAATTTTTCCGAGTGTGGGCAACAAACCTGATGCCTCAACCCATTTTTCATAGTTCTTATGGGTTAACTCGCGGCACATATCAGCTCACTATTTCAAGGTCTTCTGCAGTGCTGGAAAATTAGTTAAAAAATCTACGCCTTCTGTAGTCCTGGAAATAAAAATTTGAAAAAATCCACGCCTTCTTATTCATTCTCACAACATGACCTAGCCACCGTAGTCGCTGCAGCTCAATACGACAGACTATGTCGATATCCGCGTATAAATTGTAAAGCTCGTGGTTCGTTTGACGCCGATATTCACCGTCGACGCAGATCGGCCCGTATATCTTTCGGAGAATTTTTCTTTCAAACACCCCAAGAGCTGCCTCATCTGCTTGCGCAAGTACCCATGCTTCTGATCCATATAATAGGACGGGTAGTATCAGCGTCTTGTAAAGTGTGAGTTTGGTCTGGCGGGAGGTGGCCTTGTTTCTAAAGTGTTTACTTAGACCATAGTAGCATCTGTTGGCCATCACAATCCTTCTCCGAATTTCAAAAAATGTCATTTGTTTTATTTATGGCGGTACCAAGGTATATAAAATCTTTAACTACTTCGAAGCTTTAGTTCTCAAGTTCCACAGTTGATCCGAGTCTACTGGTGTTCTTGCGCGTTGATAACATCAGCTTGGTCTTCTCGCCGTTTACTGCCAGACCCACTTTGGCAGACTCCTTTTCAATTTCTTCAAAGTTGGCTGTTACCGCTCCCAATGTTCGACCCATTATACCGATGTCATCGGCGTAGGCGAGTAACATGTGTTGTTTGGTGTACAGAGTGCCATTTCTGTTCACCTTTGCCTCTCGTATGACCTTTTCCAGAAGGATGTTAAAAAGATCGCAAGACAAACTGTCACCTTGTCTTAATCCTCGTTCGGTATTGAAGGGCTCCGATAGGTCCTTTCCTACTTTAATTGCTGACCTTGTGCCACTTAAAGTTATCCTGCATAGCCGTATTAATTTTGCAGGAATACGGAACGTAGACATGGTTTTAAACACCTCCAAACGGATAGGGCTGTCGAATGCGGCTTAATAGTCGACAAATAGGTGGTATGTGTCGATGTGTTTTTCGTGGGTCTTTTCTCGGATTTGGCGCAGAGTGGAAATCTGGTCAATGGTGGATTTGCCAGGTCTGAAGCCGCATTGGTATGGTCCAATGATGTCATTGACCATTGGCTTCAGTCGTTCACACAGCACACTGGATATCACTTTATATACGATGGGAAGGAGACTTATTCCTCTATAGATGGCACATATCGTCATGTCTCCTTTTTTGTGCACGGGACACAGGATGCAGAGTTACCAATCATGGGGCATGAATTCCTCTAGCCACATTGTACTAATCAGCTGTTGCATGCTCCTGACCAGCATCTAGCCACAAGTCTTGAATAGTTCGGCTGGTAACCCGTCGGCTCCTGCTGCTTTATTGTTCTTGAGCCGATTAATTGCTTTTATGACCTCATCTTGGCTAGGTTGTATACACTTTATACCGTCACCTCTTATTGGCTCTGGGGTATCTTCTTCAACGCCACTATTTGATACCAGAAGCTTTTCAAAATGCTCCTTCTAGATCCTCAGCACGCTGTCTGTATCTGTCACCAGGTTTCCTTTTTAATCTCGGCAGGATGATGTGCCTGCACCAAAGCCTTCGGTTTGCTGTTTTACTCGTTGCTAAAATTTCCGGACTTCATTCTGACTCCGGTACATTTCGATTTGCTCACGCTCACGTTTTTTTTTTGTTCTTTCATCTTTTTTCTGAAACACGTTTCTCTTCTCTCCTTTTCTCCCGATAATTTTCCATCACGTTACGTGTTGCTATTGTCTGCAGGGTTTCCCTATATGCTGCGTTTTTCACATCGGTAGCATTACGACACTCCTGATCGTACCATGGGTTTCTTGGTGGTGGTTTTTGGTACCCAAGTGCTGCTTTTGCTGCAGTTGGTAGGGAGTGGGCAATTCTTTGCCATACTATTATCGGGACAAGAAGTGCTTTCTTCAAGCAGGTGGGTAGGTTGAGCGGAGTAGGCCTCGGCTACCTGTTGTGTTTGCAGCTTTTCGACGTCGAGTTTCCGTGTTGTGTTAGATCGCACCTTTACTGCTACATTAAGACGGGTGCGTACCTTGGCTGCCACAAGGTAATGGTCCGAATCAAGATATTCGCTCTCCAGATCGATCGGACGTCTAAAACACTGGATGAATGCCTTCCGTCTGTCACAACAAGATCAGTTTGATTTCTCGTTGCTTGATCAGGAGAGATCCAGGTGGCCTTGTGATTATCGAGATTCTTGAATCTGGTGCTGCTAAGTACCATGTTTTTTATCATGTCAAGTCAATCAACCTCATGCCGTTGTCGGAATTTTCTTCAGGAAGGCTGAATTTTCCGACGGTGGGGCCAAAGATATTTTCCCTTCCGATATTTTCCTATATACGTTTTTTGGGGGGTCGTCAACATTAGGGGGGTTTGGTTTTATTTTTCTTTGCTTTTTCATAGTAGGAGTTTTCCGAGTGTGAGCAACTAACCCCAGGCATCAACCCATTTTTTTATAGTTCTTATGGGTGAACTCGCGGCACATATTAGCTCACTATTTCATCGGGTGATGAAAATAGCCCCCCAGGTGGCACCGCGGGGAGGTCAGTGTCCACAATTGAGATGAAATAGGGACCAAGATAAGCCTGGACTTCGCCATGTTAAAGCCAATCAGAGCCGTTGCTTGGTATCTATCATCCCCTAACGAATATTTTTGCTCAAGGACGATAACAGACGTGGATTTATTATAGAATATTTTTTTCTCAAGGACCATAACAGAAGTGGATTTATTAAAGAATATTTTTTCGAGGACCAGGACAAAACTATAACATTTTTTTAAGGACCACGACAAAAATATAACATTTTTTTCTCAGCGACTAAGCGTGGATTTTTAAAGTTTCTTTTTTCAAGGGCAAATATTGAATATCCTTACATTATTTTGTAACGTAATTCAAAATCTATAACCAAGTTAACATTTATCAATACTCCTTGTTTTATTTTAAGCATACCAAATCACGTAAAACTGTAAATAGATTTGACAGGGTCAACAACAGCAGCAACAACAAAAACAACTGTGTGCAATCCACTTACAGCTAATTCAATAAAAAAATTTTACTAAAAACCCTTTGTAGGATATCTTGTCTTCAACTCAATGGTCAGTGTTGAATATTAACGATTTTATTAGGGATTTCAATCCAACCCAATCATCCTCCCTTCTCTCCCCAGCAACAAATCCCTGTCGTTTCCCCTTATAATTTCTGTCAATGTATATTACTGCCTACCTATCTACCTTTGAGCCTATCACCGAAGTCCACATACATTTAGAATTCTATCTATCGAATATTGTGACACAGACAGCACCACTTTACGACGTCATCACATCGGTGGGGGTCACATGAAAGTGAAAAACGTGTTTACGTTGTCGACTGTTGCGTGAGTGTGTCCTGAATATTTAATAACTCTACAGAAAGAGAGACAATTGTGTTTATGGTTTTCAATGTTTTTGTTGTTGTTGGCAGGGTTGTCGATACATTCGTGTTCATGTTGTAGTTGTTGTTTCTGTTTATGGTTTATCCAAATTCAATTCAATTTTCGAAATTGTTTATGTCTGTATGATAATCAATTTTTCGAGATTAATCGTTTTTTGTTTGGAAAGGGAAGGGGGTATGATGAAGAATGCAAATGTTGTCCGCTATCATGATTTGCATAAAAAATCCAAGTGACCCGGTTGGTACAAATGACGTATGATGAATATTGGATATTGTTGTCAGTAAGTACACGTCACCATGGTTGTAATAATTATATTAAGCGAATTTGCCATGTTAAAAAAAATACTCCTCGCGGACATTTTAAAAATATTTCTAAAAAATATATAAAAAATCCAAACCTATTGTAATCATAATGGTTGTAAAAAAATATTCTTTAACAAATCCACGCCTGTTATAGTCCATGAAAAATTATTCTTCAACAAATCCACGCCTGTTATATTCCTTGCAGAAATATTCTTTAACAAATCCGCGCCTGTTATAGTCCTTAAAAAAAAATTTTCTTCAACAAATCCACGCCTGTTATAGTCCTTGAAAAAGTATTCTTTAACCAATCCGCGCCTGTTTCAGTCCTTGAAAAAATATTCTTCAACAAATCCACGCCTGTTATAGTCCTTGAAAAAGTATTCTTTAACCAATCCGCGTCTGTTTCAGTCCTTAAAAATATTCTTTAACAAATCCACGTCTGTTATGGTCCTTGGAAAAATATTCTTTAAAAAAAATAACGCATCTTGGTCAGACGGTTTTTGAAAAATATTCTTTAAAAAATCCGCGCCTATTAGTCAGATGGTCCTCGAAAAATGTTCTTTATAAAATCTTCGTTTATTGGTCAGATGGTCCTTGAAAAATATTTTTAAAAAGTCTACGTTTATTGGTCAGATGGCCCTTGAAAAATATTCTTAAATACATCCACGCCTATTGGTCTGATGGCCCTTAAAAAATATTCATTAAAAAATCCACGCTTATCGGTCAGATGGTCTATTAAAAATAATTGCTTAAATCCAGGGTCAGATGGTCTTTGAAAAATGTTCTTAAAAAATCCAAGCCTATTATAGAAATGATGGCCGTTTATTTCTAAAAATCCAGAGCTAGGGTAGTGATGCCCGTTAAAAAAATATTATTATTATGGTCTCTAAATAATTCTGACTTATATCCAGGAAAATTTGTTTGTGTTTATTTCCTTGATATTACATTTATTTAAATGAATAACAATTTAAATGCGTATATAAATTTGTTTGCTTATTTGTGTGTGTGAATTAAATCTTGATGTTATACTCTCAGTGACACGAGCAACAATAACAACCCCGAGTTATAATAATGACAACAAATATTTGTGCGAATGTATTTTATTTGTCTATATGTTTGTTTATTTGTGTGTATGTATTAAACATTAAACTAACAAACATAAATCCCTATTCAGAAATAATAAAAACAAAAACAACAATAGCAACAGCAACAGCATCCACACCAGTTGTAGTTGTAGAATCAGCAACAAAAGTTGCAACAGTGTTAAAGAGTGCTACACTAATTAGCCACAATAATACGAAAAGGGTGTGTTAGATGTACAGGTGATAGAAATTATTAAATTAATTTGTAATACGTTCCAGATACCTTTCAGGAAGAAAACTTTTGTATGGGATCCTTTCTCGCCACCACCTAAAAATTCGAATAGTTTGGAGCCCTCATTTTAACTAGCAATTTGAAAATATCACCCCACTTTGTACCCCCTTTTCTCCCTTAATTGTATGCATACATTTATGCCAATTTGTAAATGCTGCAAGGAAAATGAAGTTAGCAGCGATAGGAGCAAAACCAGAAATAACAACAGCAACAATGTTAACAGCAATAACAACAATAGCAGCATTCATAATGATAACAGTAATTAACATGTTATACATTAATGTTCAAAAGGACCACCTCGGTGTGACACCACCACGAACAACAACAACAGCCCACAAAAAACAAAATCCCATTTCTCATTTCTCACCGTTCCCCAACGCTACCAGCAACCTAGCAAGCACTTCATTAGCTCATCTTGATTCTACTTAACACAACTCTTATATCATTTTCAGGTTATAATGTGTGAGTATGTATGTCACGTTCACACTTATGGAAGGTATGGAATTGCTGTTGATGGTCTAGCTCGCTTATACATTGTAGAGATAGGTATAAAGGAATATAGTTTCAAATAATTTTTTAAACTCTTTTTTAAAAAATATTTTTCCACAGGTCCATAACTACAATAGGCGTAGATTATTTAAGAATATTTTTCAACAGGACCATCACTACTTTAGGCGTGGATTTTCCACAGGATCATTATTATGAAAGGCATAGATTTTTTAAAGAATATTTCTCCACAGGACCATCACTAAAATACGCGTTGATTTTTAAAAGAATATTTTTGGAGGACATCTGACCAATAAGCGAGCATTTTTTTTAAAAAAATATTTGTCAAGGACCGTCTGACCAATAAGCGAGCATTTTTTAAAAAAAATATTTGTCAAGGACCGTCTGACCAATAAGTGTGGATTTTGTGGAATATTTTTCAAGGACATCTGACCAATAAGGGTTAATTTTTAAAAGAATATTTTTCAAGGACATCTGCCCAATAAGGGTTAATTTTTCAAATAATATTTTCCAAAGACCATCTGCCGTCGATATTTTAACGAATATTTTTCAAGGACGTCTGACCCATAAGAGTGCATTTTTCAAGTAATATTTTCCAAGGACCATCTGACAGTTGATTTTTTAGAGAATATTTTGCCACATAGACCATTTCACCAAAAATATTGGATTTTTCTAAAGAATATTTGTCCACCGGCCCATCTGATAATCGTCGATATCAGGGAATATTTTTATTTATTTTTTTTTTTTAATCCAAGTATTTTTACTTAAGACAATATCATTTTCTACTCCTTACCTCCATACTAATGCTCTCTGGCACAATTAAACCAATGACAAGACCATCGACAAGCTAAGGCTACACACTCATTAAGTGGTACCCAGTGGAGATAAAAGAACAACCGAATACCACCAACACCATTACCTCTATCCACAACATTAATTTGTTTAACAATGACTTACAGACACACATACAAGCTCACTTACACCGTGCAAGAAAGCATGAATTAAAATGTGTCGTTGGCGAGATGTCGAACGTATCGCTCTACATTGTACGGTTGGTTGTACATGTGTGAGAGTGTAAACTCTCTAAGGATGCGAGGATGACATTTTATGTTCATATTATGTTTATGTGTCTAAACAATTATCTTCAAGGAACATATAATTACTTCGGCATACAGAGACGCGTTTACACACACACTCAGATACATTCGTGTGTATAGGTTTAATTTACACACATGTATGTCTATATGTAAATATACATATTACCTCACACATTTGATTATTTGCTTGAATTGTGTTAAATTAATTGACTTTGACACTTTTTAACAAAAAAATCGGTTATTTTGAGAACAGTAACGACAAGAGATGTGTATCTTTTAAATTAATAAAATTTTTATGTTACAATTAATTTAGTTAATATTATGTTTTACAAGATATGTAATAAAATATGTATTATATGCGTGTTTACACAAAAATATAAATTTTCAAAATTATATTGTTCTTATGAGACAGACATAGGATTTTTAAAAGGGAATGAGTTTTTAAATGCTATGGCTACTGTTTTAATTGGTTGATTAAAACCGGTAGATTATCTGAAAATCCGGTTAAAAATAGCGATGTGTGTATATCTCCACTAATAAATTTTATTGACGTGTTAAGCGGAAATGATACATTTATGGTAAATATTTCCGACGAATTCGATAGTCCTTCGAAGATATAAGATTTTCCGAACATGAATTGGGTAAACGTGCAATGGACAATGACGAGGAAACATACGAATTTCAATTTTTTGTCTTTGGGGACCCTATGCAAAATCTTTTGTGGAATATTTAGAGGTGAAAAATCTAGTCATGTGCTTTTTATTTTGCGGTTAACGTATTACGGACAATAGCAATAAAAGGTGTTTCTTCAGGCACTTTATGTGCCAATATAGTTATGACATGAAGCCATAACTGAAAATCTTGACCTATGGCTAATTTGTCTCCTGTTTCCATAATATACTCGCCAAGCGGTTTTCATTCCCATAAGGAATTTTCACAACGGAAGAGAAGATAAACTGATTCCAGGAAAATTTTACAATTGCCCTGATTCAGTACAGTTTCGTCCAATGTGGACAAAATCATAAATCATAAGTTTTTTGTCCATATCATACATGTCCTCGTGCCAATAATAATTATAATTTATATGTTTTTAATGCTTAACGGGTTCTTGATTAGTTCGATTTGTATATTACATTTGATAAATTTTCCCATCAGAGCATTTTATCGTCTCACACCGATTGAGGTTTATTTTAATGATCTTGTGAGTCGGTTATCTTCTTAGCAGTTGCTTAACTTTTCTTCCTGTCTGGATTACTTACCACTTATTTACTAGCAGTTGTGTACACGCTACCTCCACTTCTTACAAAGACAGTTACCTGCTGTAATTGAGGAATGTCCTTCTTCATGTGGGGATATAATGCTAGTTACTAGCTTTCTTAGGGCTTTTTGAGGTCTGAATTGTGGCACTGTAGCAGCTGTATAGATCGATGGAGTGTTCTTTTTGGTGAATGTGATCCATAATATTATTGATGATCGCATTCAAAACCTCTTGAATGGTGTCCTTCTTCAGTTTACCAAACAAATTATTTATGTGGGTAACAAAGTCTCTGTAGTACATCCTGGCTATCATTCTAATAAATGGCGGGACCTATCAATTATTCTTGGTGTTCTTGCTTGATTCTCGGTCTTTACAAAAGATTCGTAGGCTGCACTTCTAGATAACTTTCAGTCGATGGACTTGGGTTGGCTCAGCCTTATCTTGGTACTCGTAAGATATAGTCCTTTTCGCCACTTCCGTGAAAGTGAAAGGTCGGACTTATCATAATGGCATCAGTCTGTTCTTCGCTCTTGTGCTTATGTGGCACACATTATTCCATATTTCTTGTCGTGATTTTGGCAACTTCTTCCACCATCTTTTCAACCTCCTCAGTCATCAGGCATTCCAAGAGGGTTATTTCTGTCTTACATTCCTTTTACATCTCGGAATTTGAGTTCGATGCACCGTCTGTCTCGGAAGTTTCCTGCGTGCTTGTAGCGATACCCTTGACTACAGCTGCCAATACACCACAGAATATGTCTGGTCACGACCGCAGGCGTGACGACGGGGCGTGACTCGTGAGCTGATCAACAACAACACCTGTTTGTTTTACGGAAAAACCCCGTAGTCCATTTTGGTCCGCTGGAACATGTTGGGTGGTCAAACCTCCAAAATAAATAGATCGAACTAGATTAGTTTAATCGCCATCTAATAGTTTAGCTATGCCTGAATAATGCTAGATTATGAGGCTTCCACTTATTACAGTACATCCCACAAAGGGCCAAAATTTCGATAATATGAAGTGGGTGGAATAAATAATTTGTACATCGTAATATTTGTAATATACCTTAATTAGGTCTAAAAAGAATTTTTCACCGCAGAGGTAGTAAATCGAAATTCCAGGTTCTTGGTAGGTAAAAACTATTGTTTCATAATGTTACTGATATTGGTTGATGTTTTGATAGAACTTCCATATAAACGTCCTCCAAGCGATGTGGCTGTAATATGACATTCCGAAGAACTTCTTCATCAAAGAAAACCAGTGAGGGAAGTAGTAAAGTCGGACTGGGCCGACTATATGATACCCTTCACCACTTTGGGTACATTCTAAATATGTATCCTAACAGACGACGCGTTTTTCTTATATATCTATATCTGAACCGATTTCAGGGAAACTTGCCAGAGACTAATTTATATTACTTCAGTACGTTGTGTCAATCGGCCTAGATATGGATCTTTTCACGAAGCTTGGCAACATCATTCTAGACTTAATTAAGTATCCCATAACAAAATTCGTGCAAATGGAAAGATATATAGGGACTTTGGCGCACCAATTATAAAAAATCGGATGAAAATATATATGGGAGCTATATCTAAATCTGGTCAGATTTTCACGAAACTTTGCACACGTCATTCTAGCCTTAATTTAGTACGCTATGACAAATTTCGTGCAAATTGAATGATTTCAGAGACTTTGGTGCACCAATTACCTAAAATCGGATGAAAATATATATTGGAGCTATATCTAAATCTGAACCGATATTTACGAAACTTTGCACACGTCATTCTAGCCTTAATTCAGAAATTTAAAATTCGTGCAAATCAAACCATTTCCAGGGGCTTTATTGGACTATTTACCTAAAATCGGGCGAAACTATATATGGGAGCTATATCTAAATCTGAACCGATTTTCACGAAACTTTGCACACATCATTTAGACCTTATTCATTACGCTGTGCCAATTTCGTGCAAATGGAAAGGCATGTAGGGTCTTTGGTGCACCAATCATCTAAAATCGGACGAAAAAATATACGGGATTATCTAAATCTGAACCAATTTTTCCGAATTTAAATGGGTTTCGTCCGTGGGCCAAACAAATAAACTGCGCCAAATTTCATCCAATTCGGATCATAAATGCGACCTGTACTTTGTTTACAATTTAACACCAACAGAAGGACGGACGGACATGCATACATCGACTCAGAAAGTGATTCTATTCATATTCTCAAAAGGAACCATGTGTCTATCTCGATTATTTTTGCCTGTTACAAACATATGCACAAAGACATAATACCCTGTACCACAGTGTGGTGAAGGGTATAAAAATGAAGTATATGCTCATGTTTTGACATAGTTTCCATATAAAAGTCCCGCCCATTTTTGGGAATGTTGAAAGTGTTAGTATCCCGAATCTGTAATTTGGTATTTTTTTCTCAGTATTACCACGACATAGTATCCTTACCGGTGATACCGATTTAATGTTTTCCATACAGCTAATTTTGTTGTTCACAAAGACGAACCCTCCTGAAATGATTGATAATGGATTCATATTTAGATACTAGATGTACACTTCTGGCCCAATAATCAAATGGTTATCACCGAAAAATGTTTTTCTTTATCACTCCGTGAGACAACTACAAAAGGTGGGGTTTAGGACTAAAAACTTTACCGCGCATTTGCTTTTTAAGATATTGGTTTTAGTTCTGGTTCACTGGAGTTCTTTCAAAGACTTCAC
>NW_026881315.1:0-108363 GCF_032173495.1 Musca vetustissima | reverse complement strand
AAAAGTACTCTTCTTGGCTAGTGTAGGCTGCTCTCCCTCTCATTTTTTACGCATACATTCGAAGACATTATTAGGGAATTGTCGGCACGACAATCTCCGGTTGGTTCTCCGTTGTGTTTGTTTTCTGTGCTCTGCTCTTTTTGTTGTTGTTGTTGTTTTTGCCGTTGATAACGAAGAAACACACCAACGACAAGAAAATTAAAACAAAAACAATTTCTACTTCTTCATTTTACCCAACTGAGTTCAGTACATTTGTGCACTTATGAGAGTCAACATGTTGTTTTGAATTAAATCCAACAACCAAACCAAAATTTAAAAAAAAACTCAACTCAACTAAAACCAAAAAAGCCTACACTCCAGAGAATTACAATAATACCACAAATTTTCAAAACACAAAAATTAAATTAAACAGCAACAAAATCTATACAAAAAAAAATTATTTAAAAAAATAATAAATATTTTATGGAAAAATTTTTTTAAATAAAATTCCAAAAAACCCGCAGTGCAATTTATTGCAAAAAAAGATCTACAAAAAATCGTAAAAAAAGTAATTAAACAACAACAATAAAAACAAGTGCAAAATTTCAAGGAATTTTTTTCAAATAATGAATATATCTAACTACCAGACCTAACCAAAATCGGGGTCAAAACATATAACAGAAAAAAAATCATGTGGAGGAATGACAAATGAACGAACGGGCGCGAGTCTCTATGTGTGTGTGTGGTGGTTTTCATAGATATTTAATTTTTTTTTGAAGGCAAATAGAAGAAAAAAAAACGAAGAAAATATTGAAGAAGAATACCAACAAGAATACACAAAAAAAAATAATAATAGACCGCAAAATGTCGAAATAAAACCAAATTCTAATAAAAAATTGTTTTGAATTAGAAAGAAGAAGCAACAAAAAAACAAAACGCACAAAAATGCAGTATTATTAAAAAAAAAAACAAACAAATTTTGGGAATGCAAAAAAATGAACAAAAATAAATTATAGAAAAAATAAATGAAATAAAATGAATTAAAAATTTTAATAAAAAACAAGCAAATTAATTTTGGAAAAATATAGAAAAAAAAAAATAAAAAAAAAACTAAAAAAAATTAAATTCAAAAACAGAATCTTTATGGGCAAAAGAAAAAAGTTAAAAAGAAATATGCCGACAACATGTGACATAAATATATAATAAAAAAAATTTTGAAAAAAGAACAACAAAAAATATATTTGATAAAGATGTGTACCCAAATTAAATTTTGGAATTTATAAGATTTGTGTGCTATATTAAATTTTAGAATTTATAAGGATTAATTGTGTGCTAAATTAAATTTTGTAATTTATAAAAATTTTTTCGAAAATTTTTGAAATTTATCTCTTAAAAAATATTTTTTTTCACTAAAAAATATGGCTATAACATCCTAAAATTGTTGGAATTATATGTCATTTGATACCTTTGTGCTCTTAAATACAATTTTGGAAATTTTTCTTTGAAATTCTCAAGTTGAGATTCCGCCCGATTTATTAGGAATGAAGAATTATATGGTAAAAACCCTGCAATATGGGTATCAAAGTTTAGGATTTGAAGTGAACATACCATAAAAAATATAAACTCGAAGTTTTGACTCACCCCGGTGCTTAAATTTTGAAAAATTATTATTAAAGGGAGTTATTTTCTTTAAAAAGTAATTTTTATTTGGTAAACATTCATAAAAAATTACGAAACATGATTTTTTTTATCATGTATTTTGTTAAAAATTACGATTTTACTAATTTTTCTTCAAAAATCCAAAGATGAGATTTCAGCCGATTTATTATGAATGAAGAATTATATGGTAAAAACCCTGCAATATGGGTATCAAAGTTTAGGATTTGAAGTGAACATACCATAAAAAATATAAACTCGAAGTTTTTACACACCCTTGCCCTTATATTTCAAAAAATTATTACCAAATGAAGTTAATTTCCTTCAAAAGTCGTTTTTATTTGGTAAACATTCATAAAAAATGCCGAAATATGGTTTATTGATCTTGTAATTTGTTGTTAAATACGATTTTACTAATTTTTCTTCAAAAATCCAAAGTTGAGATTTCGCCCGATTTATTACGAATGAAGAATTATATGTTGAAACCCCTAGAATATGGGTATCAAAATTAAGGTTTTGAAGTGAGCATATCATAAAAAATATAAACCTAATGTTTTCACTCACCCCGTAACTTATATTTCTAAAAATTATTACCAAAGAAAGTTAATTTATTTAAAAGGCCGATTTTATTTCGTAAATCTTAATAACAATTTTAGAAATGTGATTTTTTTGTCTTATATTTTGTTAATAAATACGATTTTACAAATTTTTTTCAAAAATCCAAAGTTGAGAATTCACCCGATTTATTAGGAATGAAGAATTATATAGTAAAACCCCTACAATATGGGTATCACAGATTAAGATTTTGACAGGGCATTCCAAAAACCCTATAAACCATTCCTTAAACCCCAACAGATTGCTTATATCCTACCTAATGCCTCCTAAATGAAGTTTATTTCCTTTTAAAGGCCGATAAGCGAAGTAAACTCGATTTTAATGTCACCAAAAAGTTGCTATTTATCATCTATTTCAATTTTAAATAATTTTCTGTTGATTTTTCTTCATTATTCCAAAGTTGAGATTTCACCCGATTTATTAAGAATGAAGATTATATAGTTAAACCCTAGCAATATGGGTATCCACGATTAGGGTTTGATGAGAACATACTGAAAATAATATAATCCTTAAGAAAAAATGACATCGATGAAATATATACCAGCAAATAGTTACCGTGTAAATGTAATTGAATAAATGATAAATTTTTCTTGGATATTGTCCATAAAAACTTTCGAAATATATGCCATTGATTTCCTATTTTGCTGTAGATTGCAAAATTGTCATATTTTCTTCGTTTTTCCAAAGTTGAGATTTCGCCCGATTTATTAGGAATGAAGCATTATATAGTTAAACCATAGCAATATGGGTATCATAGTTCAGGGTTTTGAGAGGACATTCTAGAAAAAATATAAACCAACACAAATATCCAACCTGTTTGAATATGTATAAACATATAATTATCAGATGAATGGAATTGAATAAATTTTATCACTTTTTCCTTAGTAATTTGTCATAAAAACTTTCGAAATATATGCCATTGATCTCCTATTTTGCTGTAGATTACAAAATGGCCATACTTTATTCAATTTTCCAAAGTTGAGATTTCGCCCGATTTATTAGGAATGAATAATTATAGGGTTTAAGCCCAACAATATGGGTATCCACGATTAGGGTTTGAAGAGTAGATTCTAGAAATGATATAAACCTTTGACTAAAATGAAAAAATATTAACAAAAAATTGTTTTTAAAAAATACACAAAAAATAATTAAATGATAAAAAATTTACAAAATTAATAAGAAAAGAATAAAATATATAAAAGCAATAACATTTACAAATAT
Source organism: Musca vetustissima (assembly GCF_032173495.1). Lineage (NCBI taxonomy): Eukaryota > Metazoa > Arthropoda > Insecta > Diptera > Muscidae > Musca > Musca vetustissima. The sequence continues at coordinate 104,892 of NW_026881315.1, read as the reverse complement.
TAAATAAATAATAAAAAATCGAGGAAAAAAATAACTAAAATTTATAAATATGAAAATAAAAATAATTCTCCAAAACTTTTTCTACGAAAGTCACCGCCACCACCTAACCAGAACAAATAAAAAAATCTCTCCACAAGTGTTAAAAAAATCGATTCCAATTTTTTTTTAATCCCCAAATATTTATTGTTTTCCAGATTTTTTTTGTGAATATTGAAATAAAAAAATAAAAATTATTTTTTTGCACAAAAAACGCTGTTGCAAAATAGCCTTAAGCAATGTGACTTAATTAAAGAGAAAAAATCTATACCAGTGTAAAAAAAAATAATATATACGAAAATATAATATTGTGAAAGGAAAGAAAGTCCAGTGAAGAAAGAAGACCAAAATAAAAAACCAACAACAACTACAACAAAAAAACTAACGTGTTTTAAGCCAATTAAACGAACGGCAACTAAATAATTCAGAAAAGAAAGGTTTATTTTTAAACCCACGAAAGCAAAAGAATAAGAACAACAACAACAAAACGAGAACTAACCCAGTGAAAAACAAAAACAATTACAAGAACAACAACAACAAGTTGAAAAGAACACCCGATGGCAACATTAGCAATTGAACAGCAAAATAACACCCACTTAACAGTAACGTCGACGTCGGCTAAAGGCAACCACGGTAACGCGGCTAACACCAACGCTAACGTCAACGCTCTGTGCAGTAGACCCATTAAAATCCCCCTACCAGCAGGTGCCGGTTCCACTTCCTTTGCCACACAATTATCCACCGGTTCGGCTGATAGTGCCTGTGTGGTAGCAGCCAGGGGCAGTACCAGTAGCAGCAGTACCAACAATGATGATGATATTGGTGGTGGCCACACACCCTGCTCCTCATTCGTTTCTCTAACAGGGGCCAGTGCAGAGGCACGTCGCAAAGATGATATCTTGGCCATTACTCAACGTAGTGCCAGTCTGAGCTTACATGGAGCCGCCCATCCCAAATCCCAATTGCAAAAACTTAAACAGCCTGCCTATCGTCAGCTGTTGTCTCAAGACAGCGGGATTGATAATGATCGCGATTCGGCCGTAGGCTCTCAGCAACAATTGAAATCGGCTCATTGCTCATCATCGAGTAATGAATCGATTGGAGCGAATTCATCGGGAGATCTTTCCCATTCAAAATACTCAGAGGATGCCCTCGAATCGGAATCCTCTAGTGGCTATTCGGGTAGTACCCATAGCTTTGGGGCTTTGAGTTCGGGAAACAATGGCGGCACACGAAGGATTAAATATAAATCCTGTAACAGTTCAACCACCCTAGGGTTGGGTGTTGAGGATCGCATTGATGAGGTAGAGGATTTGCATTTGGATGATGAAGATGATGATGAGGACGTTGAGGAAGATGTGGTGGATGGTGAAAATCCTCATGACGAAGATCCCGATGATAGTGGCCTGCAAATGTGTGTTAGTCCCAATCCAGGCAAGGCCACATGCACCACCAAGACCGAATCAGAAGTTCTTGAAAAAGAAGTCAAAAAATCTTCCGAAAAATCTGCCGAAGATTTAAAAACTCCCAAACTTAAGGGCCAGGTCTTGGCCACAGATGGTAATTATTATTTCCCCCTGCTGAACATCTCCGATGATCCCGTCATCAATCCCAAATTGATAAATAAAAAAGATGGCCTACAGGATTGCATGTATTATCTCGATGAATTCGGCAGCCCGAAGTTACGAGAGAAATATGCTCGAAAACAAAAACTCAAGGAGTTAAAACAACAGCAAAAGGCCAAGAAAAAAGCGGCCAAGGAATTGGCAAATATGGCCGAGACTGGCACAAGTGGTAACTCGAAAACCTGCTCCTCGACAGACAACAACACAACAACCACAACCAAAAAACGCCACTGCACATTTACCACCCAGGAATGTCAGGAAGCCAATGAAACAGAATTACAGCCCCTGCAACCGCATACAGAAACTAACCCACCCGCCACAAACAAATCATCCAAAAACACATTAGAAACTCACTGTGATACTAAAGAGAAGAATAGTCATTTAAGTTATGCTAAGAAGAAGTCTACAACAACCACAACAACTACAACTACTGATAGCTGTAAGAAAAGTCTTTTGAAAAATGAAGTTGGCGACCAAGAGGAGAGTACCGTGGTGGCCTCCGAAGTTAAAGCCGATGATGATCATATTGTCGATGCAGAACACAAATGTAATGATGATGACAACAACAATGGTCCCTGCCCCAATGATCCCTGCAATTTGCGTAAAGCCTCAATGACAGCGTCCTGTGTTAGCTGGACCAAGGTTATGAAGAAATTCAAAAATATGTTGGGAGGTAAATTGAAAAAAAAAAACAATTAAATAATGAAATGTATTTGTAAATATTTTTTAGGAATTTAAAAAAAAAATATTTTTTTTTAATTTTTTTTTTCAAAAATTTATAAAAACAATTTTATTTTCATATATTTTCACCACAGAAATTTTCGAAATATGTCTTATTTAACCTATATTTTGTTTTTAAATACAATTCCACCAATTTTTCTTCAAAAATCCAAAGTTGAGATTTCGCCCGATTTATTAAGAATGAAGAATTATATAGTTAAACCCCATCAATATGGGTATCAATTTTTAGGTTTTGAAGAGTAGATGCTGCTAGAAATATAAACCTATAGGTTTTACTTACCCCTATGCTTATATTTCAAAAAATTATTTTTAAAGGCAGTGATTTTCTCTAAAATGTCGATTTTATTAAGTAAACTTTCATAAAAAATTATGAAATATAATTTATTAATCTTATATTTCATTTCCAAATATAATTCTAACAATTTTTCTTCAAAAATCCAAAGTTGAGATTTCGCCCGATTTATTAAGAATGAAGAACTATATAGTTAAACCCCATCAATATGGGTATCAAAATTTCGGGTTTGAAGAGTAGATGCTGTTTGAAATATAAACCAGAAGTTATCACGCACCCTTGTGTATATATTTCAAAAAATTATTATTAAAGACAATTATTCTCTCTAAAAAGTCGATTTTATTAAGAAAACTTTCATAGACAATTACGAAATATGATTTATTTCACTTATATTTTGTTTCTAAATAAAATTCTACCAATTTTTCTTCAAAAATCCAATGTTGTGATATCGCCCGATTTATTAAGAATGAAGAATTATAGGGTAAAACCCCCACAATATAGGTATTAATGTTTAGGTTTTTGAGAGTAGATGCTAACGAAAATATAAACCCGAAGTTTTCACGCACCGCTGTGCTTATATTTCAATAAAATAATATCAAAGAAGTTATTTCCCTTAAGAAGTCGTTTTTATGTTATAAACTTTCATACAAATTTCCGAAATATGTCTTATTTAACTTATATTTAATTTCTAAATACAATTCTAGCAATTTTTCTTCAAAAATCCAAAGTTGAGATTTCGCCCGATTTATTAAGAATGAAGAATTATATATGCAAACTCCCACAATATGGGTATCAATGTTTAGGTTTTGAAGAGTAGATTCTGTTAGAAATATAAACTCGAAGTTTTCACGCACCCCTGTGCTTATATTTCAAAAAATTATTATTAAAGGCAGTTATTTTCTCTAAAAAGTCGATTTTATTAAGTAAACTTTCTTAAAAAATTATGAAATATGATTTATTTACCTTGATATTTGTTATTAAGTACGATTCTACCAAATTTTCTTCAAAAATCCCAAGTTGAGATTTCGCCCGATTTATTAAGAATGAAGAATTATATACAGTGGTGTGAAATGAAATAGAGTCGCTCGTAACCCAGATAGAAAAATTTAAAAAAATACGATTTTTTTAAACTTTTGTTAACTTTTTTCTTTTGGATATTTTATTTATGTACAAACATAAAATATAACAGTATTCACATGGTAATTAAGAACATAACACAACAATAAAAATAAAAATACTTCATAAACACTAATTTTGGCTGTGCAATAAAATAGAGTCATGTAACTTTTTTTGAAAATTCCTGTACTAATAGAAACAAATTAATTTAATTCTCACTTATTGTTGATTAGTACTTAGTAGCATGACCATTATTTTTTATTACTGCTAAGCATCGTCTTGGCATAGAGTCCACAAGTGCCTGGCAAGTCTTTATTGAAATATTCTCCCACGCAGCTTTGATCAATGTCCACAGCTCATCTTTATTAGAAGGATTCTTTCCTTTATGAGCCATTTTCACTTCTCTCCACAAGTTCTCAATGGGATTTAAGTCTGGCGACTAAGCAGGCCAGCTTTAAACTTCGACTCCATTTTTTTCGAACCAAGCTTTATCCCGCTTAGACGTGTGTTTCGGGTCGTTGTCTTGTTGAAACACCCATCTAAGCGGCATATTCCATTCAGCATAAGGCATCATAGTGTCATTTAAAATTTCTGTGTACAAATTGGCGTCCATAACATTCTCAATTCTATATATAGGCCCAGTACCATAGTAGGAAAAACAGTCCCAAACCATTACATTTCCTCCACCATGTTTAGCGGTTTTAATGGTATATTTAGGATGAAAATCGGTATTAGGAAGTCTTCGGACAACAGGTACGACTCGGTCAGAGTTAAACAAATTTACTTTTATTTCATCTGACCACAAAATATTTCGCCACTTGTTCGCCTGCTTATTCACATGTTTCCTTGCGAACTCCAACCTTTTTCCTATGTTTCGTTTTGAGAGGAACGGAACTTTCCGGGCACTTTTAGCCTTTAAATCGTTTTGAATTAGCATTCTTCTTATTGTAGATGTATCAACATTCAAATCATACTCTTTTTTCAATGCCGAAGATGTAACAAAAGGGTCCTTTTTGACATGGCGCAATATTTTTCTTTTTGTTTGCTCTGAAATTTTTGATTTCATTCCCCTTTTTTTTGGTTTTGGCTTATACTTTACTGCATTTTCGACCATTTTCTTGGAGCATTTAAATATTTTTGCAATTTCGCTGTAGCTTTTACCTTCATTACGTATTTTATTTATTGCCTCCCGGCGCTCGTCAGTGCAATGCTTTCCTCGTCCCATGTTTGGACCTAATTGATTATTTTTACACACGTTACTAAAATATTTATATGAGAGGAAGACAAACTTACCATTTAAAACATATTTTATCACGAATTCACTGTTTTCATTTTAAATTTTTAGTTTTTTCCTCAGTTGACTCTATTTTATTGCACACTATTTTCTATAGGCACCAACATACAATCACTACGCTAGGCCAAAGCGTCGCTTTGCTTATAACAAAAATAACGTGATTTTATTTGTGAGGGATCACATCAATAAAATATGACAGTTGTCAGCCACAAATTTTTTGCATCCTTGATTAAAAACCGTTAGAAGTTTAGAAGAGTGGATGACTCTATTTCATTTCACACCACTGTATGTAAACCCTTGCAATATGGGTATCAATGTTTAGGGTTTTAAGAGTAGATGCTCTTAGAAATATAAACCCGAAGTTTTCAGGCACCCCGGTGCTTATATTTCAAAAAATTATTATTAAAGCAGTTATTTTCTCTAAAAAGTCGATTTTATTAAGTAAAATATCATGAATTATTTCCAAATATGATTTATTTAACTTATATTTCATTTCTAAATATAATTCCAGCAATTTTTCTTCAAAAATCCAAAGTTGAGATTTCGCCCGATTTATTAAGAATGAAGAATTATAGAGTTTAACCCCTACAACATGGGTATCAATGTTTAGGGTTTTGAGAGTATATGCTAACAAAAATATAAACCCGAAGTTTTCAGGCACCTCGGTGATTATATTTCAAAAAATTATTATTAAAGGCAGTTAATTTCTCTAAAAAGTCGATTTTATTATGTAAACTTTCATAGAAAATTACGAAATATGATTCGTTTAACTTATATTTCATTTCTAAATATAATTCTACCAATTTTTCTGTAAAAATCCAAAGTTGAGATTTCAACCGATTTATTATGAATGAAGAATTATAAGGTTAAACCCCTGCAATATGGGTATCAATGTTTAGGATTTGATGTAAGCATACCATAAAAAATATAATCCTGAAGATCTCACTCACCTCTTTCATTATTTCTTGAAAAATTATTCTCAAAGGAAGATATTTTCTTTAAGTACCCGTTTTAATGCAGTATTCTTTCATGGAATGTTTCGAAATTTGTATTATTTAACTTATATTTTATTTTTAAATATAATTTTAACAATTTTTCTTCATTATTCTCAAGTTGAGATTTCAACCGATTTATTATGAATGAAGAATTATATGGTAAAACCCCTGCAATATGGGTATCATAGTTTAGGTTTTTGAGAGGACATTCCAGAAAAAATATAAACCATGTGTTATAACACACCAATTTAAAAAAAACAATATTTTTCTAAATTATTTTTTCTAAATTTATTTTTAATAATTATTTGAAAATTTAACCTTGCCATATCAATGTATTATATATAATATAGTATTAGGTATTTAAAAATTATTACCTTGCCACATTGTTGTCAGCTTAATCAAACATTTTTTTATTATTATGGATTAGCCTTTATTCAAGTATTTACATTTCATATTTTCAATTTCCAAATTTTTAACTAATATGTTATTTTTCTTCTTGTTTATTTTTAGGTAAGTGGCCCGTAATCTTTAATCACAAAAAAATAATCACTTTGATTAACCAAAAAATATTTGTTACCTTGATAAAGAAGGTATTGTTTGATGTTGTTGAAATAACTTCTTGTTCGGCTGTCCTTCGTGTTATAAAGGTAAGGTGTTATATTATGGGAAAATTCTAAAAATCAAGGCAATAAAAATCAAAACTGTTGGGTAATATTTTTTTGTAAAAAAATATATTTTTTGTGAAAGTAAAAAAAACTTGGAATAATTTGAAAAAAAATTTAATATTTTTTTTGCCACAAAATTGTTAAAAAAATATTTTTTGATTTTTTTTTTAATTTTTTTACTTAAAAAAAATATTTTTTTTAATTTTTTTTTATTTAAAAAATTATTTTTTTTTTCTTTTTGGAAAAAAAAATATTTTTTGATTATTTTTTTTTTCGAAAAAAATGCTGATTTATTTTATTTTTTTTTTTTGTTTGAAAAAAAAAATTGTTACCATGTCAGGGTTTTTTTTAATGAAAGTACAATCATAAAGATAATTTTTTTATAGAAGTCATGACATTCTTACTTTCATTTTTATTTATTTAATTATTTTGTTTTTGTTGCATTATTTTTTTATTGCCATTATTTAGACATTAATCTAATCTGGCATCATTGCTGCTTATCATTGTTTACTCTTTTTTGGGTTATAAAAATTAGTATTATTTTTTTTCTTTATAAATGTAATTGAAATATGTTGACGTGGGAAACAATCTATATTTTGGTTATTCAGTGGTGACAAAAAATAAATAAAAACAGGTGAAATTAGGGGGTTGAATAGAAAACCCGTAAAACTTAGGAGGTTACATAAATTAGATGACAATATATTTAAACCCAATTTATTATAAATAAAAATATCATAGGAATGAAAATATATTCAAAAAAGATAAAAAAATATATATTTTTTAATATAAAAAATTCTAATTTTTTTAATTCAAAAAAAAAAATTGCGATTTTTTTTAAATTCAAAAAAAAATTCTATTTTTTTTAATTCAAAAAAAATTTCATTTTTTTTTTATTTAAAAAAATTCTATTTTTTTTTACTTTTAACAAATTTTCTATTTTTTTTTTAATTAAAAAAAATAATTTTTTTTTATTAAAATTCTAAAATTAGTTTTAATTTAAAAAAATCTATTTTTTTAATTTTTTTTAATTAAAAAAAATTATAATTTTTTTAATTAAAAAAATCTAAATAATTTTTTTTAATTAAAAAATCGAAATATTTTTTTTTAATTTAAAAAAATTCTAATATTTTTAATTTTAAAAAATGCTAATTTTTTTTAATTAAAAAAATCTATTTTTTTTAATTTAAAAAATTCTAATTTTTTTATTTAAAAAAAATCTAAATTTTCTAAATTTAGTCTTGGGTTTTTGCTATAAAAATTATATTTTTTATATACCAAAAAAATATATTTGCATCTTAAAAAAAGTAATACATTTCAATTTTTGGAGATTTTTAAAAAAATTAAATATGAACAAAAAATAATTGTTTTTTATGTAACCAGTTGGTCTTGTTTCATGTTTTAATTACTCAGAAACAAAGGAAGAGCACTCTCACATTTTTTATTTCCTGATTGCTTGCGTGTTTTTGTTTTTTATAATGTAAATTTTTCAAAATTACTGTAACTGAATATTAATGTCAGCATTAAAAGTGACACATTTTTTCCTTAAAAAACAAAAATAAAAAAAAAATAAATAAAAATTAAAAAGAAGATATAATTTCCTTATGCCTGTTTTTGTCTTGTTAAGATTTTTTTTATTTCTTCATTTTGTCATTTGTTTTTTTTTCTCCATCAAACAATATTCCGAACCCAACATTTACAGTTCATTTGTAATTTCTATTATCACTTAATGTGCTGCTGATGGAGGCCTAGTCATTGTCCGACCGATCTGACCGCCATTGCTTTTTGAAATATTCCTTTGTTTCAAATCACTTATTTTTCTGCTGAACAACAACAAAGACTTGAATAAACTTTGAACTGTTTGTTGTTGTTGCTAACAAAGGCACATAGTAATATAAATATATACATATAATATATTTTATTTTATTTAATATGTAATTTAAATAATCTCTAAATTTTTTATTTAGAAAAGAATTATTACCACAACAATAAAATTATGAATCAATGTCCAGAGTCTCATTAACTAATGAGGACAAGGAGTGCATTTATAAATTGGTTATATCGCTAATAAAACTTTATTTTAGAGGCATATTGTCAATGGAGAAAATATTCTCCATTAAATATTGTTCGCAAATTGGATATACAAATTATATTTTAATTTTTGATGTGATTTTTTTGTTTTGTTTTCAAATTATGCAAAAATCACCCATTGTGCCATATTTTAGGCGATTGCTCTCAAACGAAAAAATAATCTATATCAAATTTCACTATGGGTCTCCAAACAAAGGTAACCGCTATATATTATATATATCCTGGAAATATCGACCCCAATTTGGACAACAAATTAAAATGTTATGTTATTGTTAACATTTTTGTATATTTTGAAATTATGCAAAAATCTCCCACTTTGCAAAATTTTAGAAGACTGCTTCCAAAGAAAAATCTATTCTACATCAAATTTCACTATGGGTCTCCAAGCAAAGGAAATTGGTATATATAATATATAACCGGGAAATATCGGCCTCAAATGTGGACAACAAATTGAAATTTTTTGTTATTGCTAATATTTTTTGTTAATTTTAAAATTATGCGAAAATCTCCCATTGTGCACGATTTTAGGAAAATATATTCTCCGTAAAATTTCACAAATTTCACAATGGGGCTCCAAAAAAAGGAAATCGCTATATATAATATATATCCCGGAAATATCGGTATTAATTTCTCTATATAAATACAAATTAATTTTTTGATGACATTTTTATATGTTTTCAAATTATGCAAAAATCTCCCATTGTGCGGCATTTTAGTGGACTACTTTCAAAGGGAAAAATAATCTACACCAAATTTTACTATAAGTTCCGGAGCAACAAAAATCTCTAGCTACAATATTTACCATGGCAATATCGACCTCAATTCCAATAGTTTAATAGCAGTTTTTTATTTATAGACAATTTGAATACATTTTAAATTAGGAATAAATTTCATATAAAATTACATTTTTCGTTACCGAAGTCAATGGAGAAAATATTCAACATCGAATTTCACTACGGGTCTCCAAACAATAGAAATCGGTATATATAACTAATATCCCGGAAATATCGGGATCAATATGGATATTAAATTTAATATATTAGTAACATTCTAATATGTTTTCAAATTGTGCAGAAATATCCCATTGTGCAGCATTTTCGGGGTGAGCTTCCAAAGGAAAAGACAATCTACAACGAATTTCACTATAGGCCACCAAACAAGAAGCGTTCCTAGCTACAATATATATCATGGAAATATCGATCGCAAATTGAGTATATTGAATATATTGTGAAGGGCTTCTCTTGGGGCCATTTTTTTATCATGTCGATATTTTGAAAACCATTTGGAATATGGTTTCTCAGTCTTCGGCAGTATTGTAGCTATGGACTAGGAGAATAAATGTTCCATACAGTTCATGCTGATAAAGCTTCATTTAGGGTCTCAAAATAGGCTTGAATTTTGAAAAATCGTAATTTTGAGTTTTTCCTAATTATTTCCCTGATATATTGTCTTCTTCTCATGGCTATAACTCAGAAACCAATTGGAATATTATTTTCCTGTCTTCGGCATTATTGTAGCTATGGGTTAGTAGAATAAATGTTTCAAGCACTTTATGCTCATAAAACCCTATTTAGGTTCTCAAAATTGCTAAAATTTTGAAAAGTCATAGTTTTGGGGTTTTCTTAATTTAATTTTTAATTTTCTCTTAATGTGGTGTCTTCTTTTCATGGCTATAACTCTGAAACCAATTGGAATTTTGATTTCCCGTCTTCGGCAGTATTATAGCTGTAGACTGGGAGAATAAATGTTCCGAACAATTCATGCTGATAAAATTTAATTTAGGTCCTCAAAATAGCTAAGATTTTGAAAAATCTGAATTTTTTATTTTCCTTAATATGGTGTCTTTTTCTCATGGCTATATCTAAGTAACCAATTGGAATATTGTTTTCCAGTCTTCGAATATTCCAATGTTTTAAGCAAGACATCTTCGAAAAACTTCATCCTGTGCCTCAAAATCGCTTAAATATTAAAAATATTGATTTTTGTAAATAACTTTATTTTTTTTTCACAAATATGTATACATTATTTTGGTAATATGTCGGAAACCTCTAGGAATTTTATTATCCCGCCTTCGACATAATTTTAGCCAAGGACTTGAGGAATATATTTGCAAAACATTTTAACCTGGAAATACTTCATCCAGTACCTTAAAATCGCCCAAATGTTGAAAATGTTGATTTTTGCCTATGTCTTAATTTGCTTCGGCAAATGTTGTGATGTTCTCATGCTTATAACTCGGAAACGTCTAACGAAATTTTAATATCCCGTCTTCGACATAATGTTAGCCAAAGACTTGAGGAATATATTTGTAACACATTTCATCCGGGAAATACTACATATAGTGCCTCAAAATCTCCCAAATCGTTATTTTGCCAATAAATTGATTTTTTGGCAATGGTTGCCATATTCTCATGGTTATAACTCAGATACCAGAAGGAATTTCATTATTCCGTAAGGAACACAATTTTAGCCAAGGATTAGAGGAATAAATTTGTAAGACATTTTAACCTGGAAATACTTCATCCAGTGTCTCAAAATGGCCCAAATGTTTAAAATCTTGATTTTGCCTATAATTTTATATGTTTCGACAAAGATTGACACATTCTCGTGGTTATAACTCAGAACCCAGTAGGAATTTTCTTATCCAATCTTTGAAAAAATTTTAGTCAAGGACTTGAGTAATATATTTGTAAAACATTTTATCCGAGAAATACTTCATCCAGTACCTCAAAATCGCCGAAATTTTGAAAATCTTCATATTTCCTATAACTTTATTTGTTTCGACAAATATGGATATATTCTCATGGTTAAAACTCGGAAACCTTTAGGAATTTTAATATCCCGTCTTCGGGATAATTTTTGCCAAAGACTTGAGAAATATATTTGTAAATCATTTCATCCTGGAAATACTTCATCCAGTGCCTCAAAATTGTCAAAATTAAGAAAATCTTTATTTTACCTATAAATTGATTTATTTCGAAAAATGTTCCGATATTCGCATGATCATAACTTGGAAACCCATGGGAATTCTATTATCCCGTCTGTGGCATAATTTTAGCCAAAGACTTGAGGAATATATTTGTTAAACATGTCATTCTGGAAATACTTCATCAAGGCGCCCAAATTGTAAAAATCTTTATTTTACCTCTAACTTCATATTTTTCCACAAATATTACCAAGATAATGGTAATATCTCGGAAACCTCAAGGAATTTTGTTATCCCGCCTTCGACATAATTTTAGCTAAAGACTTGAGGAATAAATTTTTAAGACATTTCAACCTGGAAAAACATCATCCAGTACCTCAAAATCACTAAAATAAAGAAAATCTTTATTTTACCTTAAACTTGGTTTCTTTCGAAGAATATAGTGATATTCTCATGGTTGTACCTCAGGAACGCGCAGGAATTTTATTTTCCTGTCTTTGGTAGAATTTTAGCTAATGACTAGTAGAAAATATTTGCCAAACAAATTACACTGAAAAATTTGCATCCAATACCTCAAAATCGCTAAAATGTTAAAAATCTTAATTTTCCTATTTTTATTTTTTTCACATTTTAATCTCAACTAACGGCATTTGTTTTTTAAAAACAATTATTCTAAATATAAATATTTTGTTTTTAATTAATTTGCATAAAGCAGATTAATATAAAGCTCTTCCCGGAAATCGTTAATGATAAGTTTGGGATTATAAATTAAAAACAATACAACTTTCCACAACACAATGATGTGATGATGGGTTCTGATGTCTGTCTGCCTGCTGTTATTTTTTTTTTCTTCACTGTGTTGTGGGGTGGTGTGTATTATGTATTTTAATCGTCATATTATTGTTTCACTTAATGCCTGGTACTACATATTCTGATGCTCTGACTCTGACATATGTCACTCAAAAATATTATCAATTGTTTTCTAGAGTAGTTACGCCTTTTTGACAAAGTAAAACCAGCCGCCATGCATCGTCATCATCACCATCATTGATAACACCACAACAAAGTTTTAATAGGAATAACCATTTTGCGTTGTCTTCTTCTTTTTATTTTTTTTTTTCAAATATTGTTCCTCGAATGTGGATGAACAGATAATTATAATTATGGTACGAGTTTTTAAGCCTACAATATTTTTTTTTGCAAAAAATATTATCAGTAAATTTTTTTGTTGTTGCTGCCTGTCACATTGTGCATTGTTTCACATAATGATAAATGTTGAATTTAAAAAAGTGGCATGTTGTTGTTTTCTATACAATTTTTTTTCTATAAAAATTAATATATTTTGTTTTTGTTTTCAAATTAATATATATTTTTCACATTTTAAAAATAACAACAATAAATATGTTTAATATATTTTAATATTATGTTGTTGCTGTTGCTTTTTCTCACATCTCATTTTGTTTTCTTGTCAAAAAACCCCAACAAAATTCCATTTACTTTGTATATAAAGAAAAGACATCAGAAACAAATCATAACCTCCACCTTGCCAAAAAAAAATCAACGACACATGCCATGTATTAATAATTTGACGTCAATGTTGTATAGTATATTCTGACAGATTAATTTCACAGAGACACACCCATTAAGGTGTTTTTTTTTTTTTCTTTTTTTTAAATTTTTTATCTCCCCTCGAAAATAAAAAAAAATAAACCATTTGGCAAATGTCTAAATGCATATTCTTTACTCTAGCGCCTAAAAGTATGCTATGCATTTTAGGCATTCATTTCATTTTTCATTCTCTAATAACGGAGAGGGGGAGAAAAAAATAATGAATGACCTTTTAATTTAATTTATTTGAATGGCAATGAAAATGAAATTGAGGTATTTTATTTTTTCTGTTTTTCTCCCCATGCCGAGGGGGGAAATTTGGGGGGGGGGGGATTATTTTCTATAACCCTTCAAAAAAAAGTTCAAGGTGGATTTATGGCAAAAATATGCTCATTTTCTCAGGGTCATAAATCGCAAACCATTAAGAATTTTGTGTTACTTTCTTTGGCATTATTGTAGCAGGGGACTAGGAGAAGACATGTGTAAATGGGACCATCCAGGAAAAACGCCTTGCAGTGTCTCAAAATATCAAAAATCTTGAAAAATCTTAATTTCGATTTTTTTCATAATTTTTCCTTAATATGGTGTATTATTCTCATGGCCATATCTCAGAAACCAATAGATATATTGTTTTCCAGTCTTTCGGAGTATTTCAGCTATAAACTAGGAGAATACATGTCCCAAATATTTCATACTGGTGAAACTTCATCCAGTCCCTTTAAAATTGCAAAAATTTTGAAAAATATTAATTTAGATATTTTCGGAAGGTTTTCTTAACATATTGTGTTATTATCATGGCCATATCTCAGAAATGAATTGGAATATTGTTTCCCAGACTTTGGCATAATTATAGCTATGGACTAGTAGAATAAATGTTTCAACTATTTCATCCTGGTAAAACCTCGTCCAGTGCCTCAAAATAGCTAAAACCTTGAAAAATGGCCATATCTCAGAAATCAATAGGTATATTGTTTTCCAGTCTTTCGGAGTATTATAGCTATAGACTAGGAGAATACATGTTCCAAACATTTCATACTGGAGAAACTTCATCCAGTCCCTTTAAAATTGCAAAAATTTTGAAAAATATTAATTTAGATATTTTCGGAAGGTTTTCTTAACATATTGTGTTATTATCATGGCCATATCTCAGAAACGAATTGGAATATTGTTTCCCAGACTTCGGCATAATTATAGCTATGGACTAGTAGAATAAATGTTTCAACTATTTCATCCTGGTAAAACCTCGTTCAGTGCTTCAAAATAGCTAAAACCTTGAAAAATCTTAATTTCGTTTTTTTTTTCTTAGTTCTTTCTTTATATTGTGTAATATTCTCATGACCATATCTCAGAAATCAATTGGAATATTTTTTTCCTATCTTTGGCGGTATTGTAGCTAAAGACTAGGAGAATACATTTTTCTAAAATTTCATCCTGGAAAAACTGCATCCAGGGCCTCAAAATAGGTAAAATCTTGAAAAATCTTAATTTGGAATATTTTCATAATTTTTCCTTGATGTGGTGTATTATTCTCATGGCTATATCTCTGAAATGAATTAGAATATTGTTTCCCCGTCTTCGGCATAATTATAGCTATGGACTAGTAGAATAACTGTTTCAAATAATTCATCCTGGTAAAACTTCACCCACTGGCTCAAAATAGTAAAAAGCTGGAAAATCTTAATTTTAACTTTTTCTTAATTCTTTCTTAATGTGGTGTATTATTCTCATGCATATATCTCAGAAATCAATTGGAATTTGGTTTTCCAGTCGTTGGCACTATTGTAGCTATAGTCTAGAAGAATAAATGTTTCAAACATTTCATCCGATCAAAACTTCATCCAGAGCCTCAAAATAGCTAAAATCTTGAATAATCTTAATATTGATTTTTTTCTTAATTTTTCCCTTTTTGGTGTATTATTGTCATGACCGTATCTCAGAAAACAATAGGAATATTGTTTTCCAGTCTTCGACATAATTATAGCTATTGACTACCAGAATAAAAGTTCCCAACAATTCGACCTGCCTCAAAATAGTATAACTTTATGAAACAATTAAATATTGATTTTTTTTCTTAATATTTCCTGCATATGACGTACGGAATCATATCGAAAAAATTGCCTGCAGGGCCGGAAAATGGAAATAATTTTAAATTATTTATTATTTCGAAAATTACATCTCTTGCGAAAAGAAAACATTACTATATTCTAGGGGCTATATCTTGAAATCTAATTGGAATTCTGATTTCATACTGCTGGCACATTTTTAGCTATGGACTAGTAGAAACTAACATATTTCGGAAAACCTACATATAGGACCTCAAAATGGGCAAAACGTGCAAAATGTATATTTTGTCAAAAAATTGGAGTTTTCTGAAAAAACTAACTTCGTTTTTATTGTCATATTTTGAAAATCAATAGGAATTTCTTGTTACTTCCTTTAGCATTATTGTAGCCAGAGACATGTGTCCTCAGAATTATGCCGGAAAAATTGTCTGCAGGACCTGAAAATGCCAAAAATTTAAAAATAATTATTATTTTGAAAATTCCATATCATGCAGAAAAACATTGCTATATTCTAGGGGCTATATCTTGAATACTAATTGGAATATCGATTTCCTACTTCTGGTACATTTTTAGCTTTGGACTAGCAGAATAATTTTCCAAAATAACTTATCCTGCAAAAGCTGCTGCAATTTGCATAAAATCGCTAAAATATTGAAAATCCTTATTTTATAAAGAACTTCAATTTTCTTGATAAAAACCAGGGACCGAACATAACAGTTATTTTTTAAAATGCGAACAAAAAAATCTTCATGTTAGAGACATGGGACACCAATAGTGTCATATACCAATAGATTCGTATTGAGGAGCCCATTAAGGATATTGAGTGATCTTGAGAAAACACTCTCAGTTCCCATGTTAAGGATTATTTTTTAACGGAAAAAATAAACGTTGATTTTTAACTGTTAAAAATGATTTTTATTTTTTCCGTCAAAAATAAAAGTCTTTTTGGGATTTTTATTTTTTCCGTCAAAAATAAAAGTCTTTTTGGGACTTTTATTTTTTCCGTCAAAAATAACAGTTTTTTTGGGACTTTTATTTTTTCCGTCAAAAATAAAAGTCTTTTTGGGACTTTTATTTTTTCCGTCAGAAAATAAAAGTCTTTTTGGGATTTTTATTTTTTCCGTCAGAAAATAAAAGTCTTTTTATGCAATGAAGTTTATACAACTTGTAATCAGCCATAAAATTACAATTTATAAATCTCTGTCCTTATTACAATAAGTGTACACATAAGTAATCAAGATCAAAGGTAAACAATATTTGTTATAAATTTTTAAAAAATAGTCTAGTGTACCAAATCATGAATATAAATTAAAGAATCATTCCCCTGACTATTAGGTCAAAGGTTATATAACTGGTACCAAACTCTATATGTTTATTTAAGTAAAAAGGGTTTTATTTCCTGACGGAAAAAATAAAAATCACAAAAAGACTTTTATTTTTGACGGAAAAAATAAAAGTCCCAAAAAGACTTTTATTTTTGACGGAAAAAATAAAAGTCCCAAAAAAACTGTTATTTTTGACGGAAAAAGTAAAAGTCCCAAAAAGACTTTTATTTTTGACGGAAAAAATAAAAATCCCAAAAAGACTTTTATTTTTGACGGAAAAAATAAAAATCATTTTTAACAGTTAAAAATCAACGTTTATTTTTTCCGTTAAAAATAAATAATTAATGTGGATTTTTTTTATTTAGGTCACATAATAAAAGTTATTTTTTACCTGATTGGATATAAGTTATAACCGTTACGGTCCCTGATAAAAACATCAATTTTCATAGGCCTGTAACTCGAAGCCTATTTGCAATTTTGTTTCCCGGTGTTCAGCATTATTGTAGCTCAGGACTAGCAGAATAATTTTCACGAACGATTTATCCCGTAAAAACTGCTGCACTGCTGCAAGTTGCTCAAAATTTTTAAAATATTGAAATATTTTATTTTTTTTTTAAAACTTGATTTTTCTTGATAAAACAACAAATATTCGTAGGTTTATATCTCGAAACCTGTTTGAAATTTTCTTTCTCGGTGTTCAGCATAATTGTAGCTCTGGACTAGTAGAATAATTTTCTAAAATAACTTATCCTGCAATAGTTTCTTCTACTGTTTTAAAACTGTTAAAATTTTGAAAATCGTTATTTGGTCGAAAAAACACAATTTTTCCCCAAGCAAATAGATTTTGTCTGCGGGCTATAACTCAGAAACCGGTAGAAATTTTGTTTCGCTGTGTTCAGCAGTATTGCAGCTATGGACTAGCAGAACAATTTTCAAACCCAACATATCCTTCCAAAACTGCGTCTAGTGACTTAAAATCGCGAAAATATTCAAAATTGCTATTTTATCAAAAATTGATGCTTAACTAAGACATGGGATCCCTTCTGAGGGCTACAACTCAGAAACCCGTTGGAATTATATTTTGCTGCGTTCAGCATTATTGTAGCTATGGGCTAGCAGAACAATTTTATAAACTAACATATCCTGCAAAAATTGCGTCTATTGACTCAAAATCGCGAAAATATTGAAAATTTGCTATTTGAGCAAAAAATTGTTGTTTACCAAAGAAAAGGGATCCCTTCTGAGGGCTATAACTCAGAAACCCTTTGGAATTTTCTTTCACTATGTTTAGCTTTATTGTAGATCTGGACTAGCAGAACAATATTCCGAACCAATACATTTTGATAAAATTGTGAATAGTTCCTCAAAATCGCAAATATATTGAAAATTGTTATTTTAGCAAAAACTTGATTTTCCCGTATGAAAAGAGATTTGTTCCGAGGGCTATAACTCCGAAACCCATTGGAATTTTATTTCGCTGTGTCCAGCATTAGCTCTGAACTAGCAGAACAATTTTCAAAACTAACATATCCTGCAAAAATTGCGTTTAGTGACTCAAAATCGCTAAAATATTGAAAAGTGTTATTTTAGCAAAAATTTGACTTTCTTTGACTCTTTTTTCTTTTAGAAAAGAGATTTTTTGAGGGCTACAACTTAGAAACCCGACCGAATTATATTTTGCTATGTTCAGCATTATTGTAGCTATGGGCTAGCAGAACAAATTTCCAAACCGACATATTCTTTCAAAATTGCATTTAGAGACACAATATCGAGAAAATATTGAAAATTGTTATTTTAGCAAAAATTTGATTTTCCTAAGAAAACAGATTTTTTCTGAGGGCTATAACTCGGAATCCAGATGCAATTTTGTTTTTCTGTATTTAGCATTATTGTAGCTCTGGACTAGCAGAACAATTTTCAAAACTTTACATATCCTGCAAAAATTGCGTCTATTGACTTAAAATCACGAAAATATTGAAAATTGCTATTTGAATTGCAAAAAATTGTTGTTTACCTAAAAAAAGAGATCCCTTCTGAGGGCTATTACTCAGAAACCCTTTGAAATTTTCATTCACTATGTTTAGCTTTATTGTAGATCTGGACTAGCGGAACAATATTCCGAACCAATACATTCTGATAAAATAGCGATTATTTCCTCTAAATCGCAAATATATTGAAAATTGTTATTTTAGCAAAAATTTGATTTTCACCTAAGCGAAGAGATTTGTTTTGAGGGCTATAACTCCGAAACCCGTTGGAATTTTATTTCGCTGTGTTCAGCATTATTGAAGCTATGGACAAGTAGAACAATTTTCCAAACCAATATATCCTTCCAAAATTGCATCTAGTGGATCAAAATCGTTAAAATATATACAATTTTTATATTAGCAAAAAATTGATTTTCCGGCAAGAAAGGAGATTTGTTCTGAGGTCTATAACGCAGAAACCCGTTGGAATTTTGTTTCGCTGTGTTCAGCATTATGACAGCTATAGACTAGCAAAACAATTTTCCAAACCAACATATCCTGAAAAAATTGCGTTTTAGTGTCTCAAAATCGTGCAAGCATTGAAAATCGTTATTTAAAGGAATTGAATTTTCCGTAAGAAAGTTGATTTAGCTACAATAATGTTCTTTATAGAAAAACAAAATTCCATCTAGTTTCCAAGATAACGACATGAGAATCCAGGCAAATTTTTTTTCTGAATGAATTTTTTTAATTCTTTCTCAGTTTTATTTCATATTTTTAATAGGTATTAACCTAGACATCACATGATAATGTTCTACATAATATAAAAAAACACAAATAACAACAACAAAAAGTGTTTCTAAATTTCTTCACACGCGTTGTGCTTCTTGTTGTTGGATGTCCAAGATTATTTTTTGTCTATTTGCCTGCATATTCTTTCCAATTTAACAAAACCATAAATTTCTTTTTTGCTTTTTTAAGAATCTCACGCGTTTTTTTTTAATTCTAAAACAAAATAGCAATAATAACAACAAATTTAAAAAATTATTGCCAAAGAAAAATATTGTTCTGTTCTGTTATTAACAATAACATTCTTTATGAAGTCATGACAACAAGTTTTTTTTTCTGTAAATATTAACACAAAATCATTTATCAAATAAAAAAATAAATGATCGGCACTGCTGTTTTTTCTTTATTTTCTTATAAGAAAAATAAACAAAATTCACGAGTTGAAAATCAAATAATTAATAGCAATGAAAAAAATGATTTCAATATATCATGGATCAATGATTCCGCCCCTTGGGTGGTAGTGATGAGATAGACAATCGCAGGAAATTGATGACGCACATAATAACGCTATTTTGACAAGCCTCCTCGCAGTGGATCGGAATGATGTTTTTTTATTTATTTATTTATTTTTTTTTTTTTTTGTTTTCCAGTAAATTTTTGTTATTTTATGGGCAATATATTACTGTCGATTAATTTATGTTGCAAAAAAAAATCCCAAAGAATACAAACATTGTTTTTTAGAATAAAAAAAATCAGGTCAGCTAAATTGAAGGTTGAGAATAAAAAAAAAAATAAATTAATTATAAAAATAACAGGAAGTAATATATTTAAAAAAAATTAAAAACATATGTAGTTATCGATATTTGTAACGAAAATAATCGGCTACCGTTCAGCCAGCACTTGGAAAATATTTTTAAAATTCCATAAAGAAAATACACATATTTTCTCAGGCTCATATCTCAAAATCCAATTGGAATTTTGTTTCGCTATGTTCAGCTTTCTTGTAGCTATGGACTAGCAGAAAATTTTTCCAAAATAATTTATCCTCCAATAACCTCAAAATCGCCAAAATTTTGAAAATCTTCATTTTATCAAAAAATTGATTTTTCCTAAGAACAGTGATTTTATCTGAGGGTCATAACTCGGAAACGCGTTGGAATTTTATTTCTCTGTCTTCAGCATTGTTGTAGCTATGGACTGGCACAATAATTTTGTAAACCAACATATCCTCCCAAATCTGCAGCTAGTGGCTCAAAATTGC
Source organism: Musca vetustissima (assembly GCF_032173495.1). NCBI lineage: Eukaryota > Metazoa > Arthropoda > Insecta > Diptera > Muscidae > Musca > Musca vetustissima. The sequence continues at coordinate 84,101 of NW_026881315.1, read as the reverse complement.
TAAAAAATTAAAAACGTTAATTTTATCCAAAAACCTTATTTTTTCTTATGAAAATGATTTTTTTTCGGAGGTCCATATCTCGAAAACCCCTTGGAATTTTTCTTCGCTGTGTTTGGCATTATTGTAGCTAAGAACTAGCAAAATAATTTTGTAAACCAACTTATCCAGCCAAATCTGCTTCTAGCGTCTCAAAATCGCTAAAAATTTGGAAATCGTTATTTTATCAAAAACCATTTTTTTCATAAGAAAGTAGTTTTGTTCTGAGGGCTATAACTCGGAAACCCATTAGAAATTTTGCTTCGCTGTGTTAGACAATATTGTAGCTATGGTCTAGCAGAACAATATTTCGGAACAACTTATTCTGCAAAAACGGCTCCTACTACCTAAAAAATCGCTAAAATATTGAAAATCTTTATTTGATCGAAAACTAGCTTTTTCTTGAAGAAAATAGATTTGATCTGAGAGCTATAACTCCAAAACCCATTGGAATTTTGTTTCTCTGTTTTTAGCATTATCGTAGCTATTGCCTAGCGGAACAATTTTCCTAAAGGACTTATTCCCCAAAAACTGTTGTTTTTGCCTTAAAATCTCTAAAATATTGAAAATCATTATTTTAATTAAAAAACTTGATTTTTTCTAAGAAATGGGATTTGTTTGGATCGTTGTAACTCGGAAAACAGTTGAAACTTTATTGTTCTGTCTTCAGCCTTATTGTAGCTATAGTCCAGCAGAACAATTTGTCAAACCGTCATATCCTATAAAAATTGCTGCTAGTACCTCAAAATGGCTAAAATGTTGAAAATTGTTATTTTTTTAGAAATTAAAATTTTCATAAGAAAAGATGTTTGTTCTGAGGGCTATAACTCGGAAACTATTTGGAGTTTAATTTTTCGGTGTTCTGCCCTATTGTAGCTATGGACTAGCAGAACAATTTCCCAATCCAACATATCCCTCAAAAACTGTCACTAGTGTCCCAAAATCTGTAAAATTTTAAACAATCTTTCTTTGATCGAAAATTTTCCTAAAAAATGGGATTGGTTCTAAGGGCTATAATTCCGAAACCACTTGGAATTTCATTTCTCTGTCTCCTGCATTATTGTAGCTAAGGACTAGCAGAATAATTTTCCCAACCAGCATATTTTGCAAAAAGTATTTTTAAGACTAAAAATTGGTCAAATGTTTAAAATCTTTATTTTGGCCAAACTATGAAATGTCTCTAGAAAAGTAGATTTGTTTGGAGGGCTATAACTCCAAAACCCTTTGGAACTTCGTTTTACTGTCTTCAACATTATTATAGCTATGGTGTAGCAGAATAACTTTCCAAAATAACTTATTCTGCAAATTCCGCATCTTCTGCCTCAAAATCTGTATTATATTGAAAAATCGAATTTTATCAAATATTTGATTTTTTTCTATTAAACGAGACTTATTCGGAGCCGTATAACTCTGAAACGATTCGGAATATTTTAATTCTATGTCTAGCAATATTGTAGCTATAGACTAGCAGATTAATTTTCCAAAATTACTTATCCCGTAAAAACTGCTGCTAATGCCTCAAAATCGGTAAAATATTGAAAACCTTTATATTATGAACAAATTTGATTTTTTCTAAGAAGAGAGCTTTGTTCGAAGGACTATTACTCCGAAACCCTTTGGAAGTTGGTTTTACTGTGTTGGTTTTATTGTAGGTATGGACTAATAGCAATTTTCCAAACCAACATATCCCGCAAAAATTACTCTTAGTGCTTCAAAATCGCTAAAATTTTAAAAATCTTTATATTATCAAAAATTTAATTTTCCCAAGAAAAGGGATTTGTCCAAATGTCTATAATTCGGAAACCCGTTGGAATTTTATTTTTCTATCTGCAGCATTCCTGTAGCTATGGTCTAGCAGAATAATTTTCTGAAAGAACTTATCCCGTAAAAAGTGCTCGTAATGCCTCCAAATTGCTAAAATTTTGAAAATCTGAGTTTTATCAAAAATTCAGATTTCTCCTAAAAAAATGGATTTGTTCGGAGAGCTACAGCTCGGAAACGCTTTATAAATTGGTTTTACTATGTTCAGCATTATTGTAGCTATGGTCTGGGAGAACACATTTCCAAAACATTTTATCCAGCTAAAACTTCATCTACTGCCTCAAAATCAATAAAATTGTTAAGTATGTGTTTTATCATAAATTAAATTTTTCGTAAGAGATTTTTCGAAGGGTCATAATTCCGAAACCCTTTGGAACTTGGTTTTACTTCGTTTAGCATTATTGTAGCTATGGTCTGGGATAAAAATTTAGCAAAATATTATATCCTGCAAAAACTTCATCTAATGCCTCAAAATTGCTAAAATTATGAACATTTTGATATTATCAAAAAATTGATTTTTCCTAAGAAAAGGAATTTGTTCTGAGGGGCTATAGTAGCTATGGTATGGGAGAACAATTTTTCAAAACATTATATCCTGCAAAAAAGAATCCTACTACCTTTTTTTTTTGGAAAATTGTTTCTTTATCGAAAAATTGGATATTTAGTCTCATATTTTTTATTATTATAAAAATAAATACATTTTTATCATTTCCATTATTTACACACACATACACTCACAAATATTATAAACTTTTATAATGCCACCTAATTGTCTGGCTTTCCGCATAGCTGTTGATTGTACACTCACTGACAGCGTGAAAATCATTTGCAACTTTTTTTCACAGCTTTTTTTTCTTTTTCCAAAAAAATCGTTGTGAAGAAGCACGATATTTAACAACGTTATGATAATTTTTTGTATTTTTTACAATTAGCAAATTTATCAAAATCCATGATATTATATTTTATAAATACTTGAAGAAGAAGAAGCTCAGAGAGGTGGTGTGTTGTGTGTCGGGGTTTTGACAACTATATTTTAATCAAACAATAACAACAACTAAACCGATTGTCCACCATTATAATGATAACATTTTGATGACATTTAAGCGGTTCGGCGGCGGTGGCGACGGGCACGTGCCTGTAATTAGAGTGTGATTATTGTCGGGTTTGTCTGCCTTTTTTGTTTTTTTATAGTCTAATTCCAAACTTTTGTAAGGGAGATTAATTGCAGATGTTTATGATGTAAAGACGTAAGAGATTAAAATTAGTATTATATTCTTGTAATTTAATATTTCTACAATGTTTTGAGAGGAGAAGATTTTATTTCCTCATTTTTTTTCTATTTTTAGATTGTTGCTTTATAAGGGTATTTAAATTTATTTTAGTAAAAAAATGAAACACGTGATAATTACTTCTAAGACACTTTGAAGATTTTATTGAACAAAAAAATAAAATTGTTAAATTGTTAAAAATATTGTAAAAACAAAATCATAAAGATTTTTAGTAGAATTTTTTAAATATTTTTTTTATGCAATTTTGTTCAGTAGTGTTGGCGGTTTATTTGGGATACCATTTGTATTTTGTTTTTGCAAAATAGTCAGGCTGAATCCCAGTTTGTTGTTTTTATAAAAAAAAACAACTATTTATAAGTGGGGAATGTATGGCATTGTTTGCCGAGGGGTAAGGCAGGGAAGACTATAGTTTCGGATCACGCCACTGATCCTCATCAGTTCCCTTAGTTTTTTGTTGGGATTTTCTCCCCCAGAAGATATTGCTTCTATACAAAAAACCTTTCATACCCAAATGTCTCTTGTAACAAAGCGAAGTACTTAGCTGACCAACGACCTAAACTGCATGAGAATTTCGCTGGAGCCTCACTTCGAGGTTAACAAGGCATTTACAAACAAACTAAGGGAACTGATAAGGATCAGTGGCGTGATCCGAAGCTATAGTCTGCCCTGCCTTACCCCTCGGCAAACAATGCCATACATTCCCCACTAATAAATAGTTGTTTTTTTATAAAAACAACAAACTGGGATTCAGCCTGACTACTTTGACTTTTATAAATTTTTTTTCTGAAAAAATACCTATTTTGGAAATTTTATATTTTTTCTTAGAGGAGAAAAAAAAAATATTAAAATTCATGACATTTGTTGACATTTGTTTCAGGAAACCGCCATTGTTTTGAACACTATGGTCTGTTTTTGCCAGTTGAATTGTTTTAAGAAATTGTTCTGCTAGTTTATAGCTACAATAATTCTGAACACAGTAAAACAAAGTTCCAAAGGATTTCCGAGCTATAGCCCTCCGAATTAATCCATGTTCTTAGTAAAAATTATTTTTTTTTTATAAAATAAAGATTTTCAATATTTTTTAACGATTTTGAGGTATTACGAGCAGTTTTTGATGGATACATTGTTTTAGGAAAATGTTCTCCTAGTCTATAGCTACAATATTGCTAGATATCGAAATTTAATATTCCGACTCGTCTTGGAGTTCCAGACCTCCGAATAAGTACTTTTTATTAGAAAAAAAAAATCAATATATTTGATAAAACTCGGGTTTTCAATATTTTACCGATTTTCGAGGCAGAAGATGCGGTATTTGCAGAAAATGTTGTTTTGGAAAATTGTTCTGCAAATGCATAGCTACAATAATGATGAACACAACAGTAACAAGTTCGAATGGGTTTTCGAGTTATTGTCCTATATATATATATATATATATCGGGAAGAAATACATATATCAAAGAAAAAAAATTAAAATTCATGACATTTGTGGTCAATTTTTTGCACAGTTAAAATACAGGAAAAAACTTAAATTTTTCCTGTTCTTTACATATATACCTATATATATATATATATACCATTCTTCCTTCCCATATATAGAGGGCGCATGCGTTGAATGATGCCATGTCATCATCCTTTGCCCCTTTTTCTCCATAATTTCCTTTTGTTTTATTGCTGCCTCTTTTTTTGCCATTGTTCATTTTATTTCTTATTGTTAATAATAATTACATTGTTGTGTGCAATTCTCAGAATAATTTATATTTTAATGAGTTTTTCTTTTTTCTGATTTGATTCAGGAAAATAAATCATTTTTTTAAATAAATTTGCCTTGAATTATTTGCTGCTTCATAGATTAAATAATAAATTATTCTGTTTTATTTATTTCATTCGATTTAAAAGATAAATTCAAATTAATTAAATTTTAGCACTTGACCATAAAATATTTGCAAAACTATCTCGGGGCGCACACACACACGCCTTCGGCAATTAAAATGCAATATATATTTTTTTATATTTGAAAATGCAAATTTCAAATGCAAAGAAAAATAATTTATTGTTTAATTTGTTTTGGGGCCAGGCGACAATTAAAATAGAACAACAACAACAACAATTTTTATTATTAAATAATGCAATTAACAAATATGATGATGATGGTGGCGATCGCCAACAGGTATAAATAAAACACGAAGCAACAATTTCATTTCAATTGAATTAAAATATTAAATTTGAAAATTTATTAAAAGAAAATGCAATTTGAAGGACAGTGGGGCCCACTTAAAAAAATAATAATTTTATGAAAAGAAAAAAAAATCAAAAAAAAAAAAAATAACAAAATAACAAAAGGGCCCCTTTTCATAAAATTTAAATTTTTTATAAAAAGAAAAATATTTAAAAAATTATCCTTTTTGCAAATTTTGTACCACTGTGCCTTCCATTAACACCTGCCGCATTTGTGGTTTTTATGAGGTTCACTCCTCCCTCTGTCTGCGTAATTTATGTTAATGTTGTGGATCATCAAAGTGAATGTCAAATTGTCAAAAAAAAAAAAAAAAATCGAGAAAAAAAATCGGTTTTGAAAATAACCAAACATGTTTTTTTTTCGTTATTTTTAGAGTCACTCAATTCCGATTTTTATTTATTTATTTTTTTTGGTAAATAGAAAAAAAAAATAAATTGTGATAAACAATTTTTTCGTTTGAACAAATATTTTGGCTCTCAAATCAATATCCATCTCATGATGATGATTAGAAATGCAAATACCAAAAAAATCTCAACTACGTAAACATTAAAATCACCCGAAAACGTCAAATCATCATCATTCGAAAAAAAACCTCAAACGACAACAACAAATGATAATAATCATCGAATGTCAATAAAAAGTCATCAACTGTTCTGATAGAACGAACCACAAAGCGATGCAAGTAGAAAAAAAACGGGAAGCATTTCAAAGATTTGAACTTTGCCATGAAAAATTTCTTTTTTTTTCGGTACTGAGAAGGACAAATAGAATTTCGAAAAAAAAAATAGAAGAAGTGATAAAGATTGCAGAAAGTGATAGAAAGATGGGGGGGAAAGTAAGGACAAAAATGATGATGCACATATCAGCAGATGTCTTTAACTTATGAGCGGATCAGAAAAGAAGAAAAAATACCAAAAAATTATTTTCCAATACCCTCTTATTTAAAAATAATATTTTAGTATTCAAAAGAAAAATATATATCTCAGATTTCACTACTTCGAACCGACCTTAATTATCGAAGTTTTGCAGTGAAAAGAAAAGGCTGCCTTTGCAAAACTTCGATCATTAAAGTAAAATCTGACTTAAAACTCATTCATAGGAAAAAATAAATTTTTTGATAAAAACTCATATTTTCTAAATTTTAAGGATTTTGAGGTACTAGAAGGAGATTTTACGGTATAAGTTATTTCGGAAAATTGTTCTGCCAGACCATAGCTACAATAATGCTAAACACAGTAAAATCAATTTTCAAAGGGGGTTCGAGTTATAGCCCTCCGAACAAATCCCTTTTTTTAGGAAAAAAAATCAATTTTTTGATAAAAAAAGAAAAAATTGAAAATTTTAAGGATTTTGAGGCACAAGAAGGAGTTTTTACGGTATAAGTTATTTCGGAAAATTGTTCTGCCATACCACAACTACAATAATGCTACACACAGTAAAACCAATTTTCAAGGGGGTGTCGAGTTATATCCCTCGGAACTAATCCCTTTTTATAAAAAAATAAAAAATAAGTTGGTCTACAAAATTATTCTGCCAGACCATAGCTACAATAATGCTGACAACAGTTCTGAGATATAGCCGCTCCCAACTAATCCCTTTTTTAGGAAAAATCAAATTGTTGATAATATAAAAATTTTCAATATTTTTGCGATTTAGAGGTACTACAAGCCGTTTTTGCCGGTTGAATTGTTTTAGGAAATTGTTCTGCTAGTTAATAGCTGCAATAATGCTGACGACAGTAAAACCAATTTCCAAAGGGTTTCCGAGTTATATGCCTCCGAAAAAATCTCTATTCTTAGGAAAAATTAAATTTTTTATAAAATAAAGGTTTTCAATATTTTTAACGATTTTGAGGTACTACGAGCCGGTTTTGGTGGATGAATTGTTTTAGGAAAATGTTCTGCTAGTCCATAGCTACAATATTGCTAGACATGGAAATTTAATATTCCGAGTCGTTTCCGAGTTCTAGACCTCCGAATAAGTACCTTTTTTAGAAAAAAAATTAATAATTGATAAAACTCGGTTTTTCATTATTTTACCGATTTTGAGGCAGAAGATACGTATTTGCAGAAAAAGTTGTTTTGGAAAATTGTTCTGCTAGTTTATAGCTACAATAATGCTGAACACAGTAAAACCAAGTTCCAAAGGATTTCCAAGCTATATGCCTATGAAAAAATGTCTTTACTTAGGAATAATTAAATTTTTTATAAAATTCTGAGGTACTCCGAGCTGTTTTTGCCGGTTGAATTGTTTTAGGAAAATGTTCTGCTTGTCCATAGCTACAATATTGCCCAACATCAAAATTAAATATTCCGACTCGTTTCATAGTTCTAGACCTCCGAATAAGTACCTTTTATTAGAAAAAATCCAATAATTGATAAAATTTGGTTTTTCATAAATTTTAGGAAATTTTTCATAATTATTATGAATTTCTTACGTAATAATAGTTTTATCTATTATTTTAATAGCTATTATAATCAAAACACTTCGTAAAATATATTTATTTTTATTTATGAAATATTTCATATATTTTATGAATGTGAATGAACATATTCATAAAATATAGGATTTACGCCATATGTATTCAATTAATGTATAAAAATTCCAATATTTATACATAGTTTTGCAAATTAATTTCCCTCCGCCCGATTTGTAATGTTTCTTTTTTTAATGTATGAATTTATTTCATAAATTTCAGGAAAGTATTCGTTACATTTTATGCGGTGTTGGCAAATAATTTCCTTTTTTTACATAATTTCACCATTATTCATAAATATACAGATATTTTTACATATTTTTTCAAATGAACTTCTCTCTGTGTAATTTGTAATGTTTCATTTTTTAATTTATGAATTTATTTCATAAATTTCAGGACAGTTGTCATTACTTTTATGAACTCTTTACTCAATAATTGAAATTTCTATATATTTTTTATTAAGTTACCATTTAAAAAATATATTGGTTTAAAAATTATTTAAAAAAAAAGAACGTAAAAATTATTTAATTTTATTTATGAATTATTTCATATATTTTATGAAACTTTCCTTTCTAGGGATATTAAAATAATATGATTTATTATGAGTTCACATTTTATTAAAAATATATATTTGTTTAAATAAATTCTTTTTTGAAAAAGTTGTAACAATTATTTGCCTAATATTTTGAATTATTTCATTCGTTTTAGGAAATGTTTCATTATTTATATGATTTTTTTTAAACAATAGTAATTTCTATATATTATTAAATAAGTTTCCAATCTAAAGAAAATCTTTGTTTAATGATTGTCTTTATTAAACGTAAATAACCTTAAAAAAACGTAAAATATATTTATGAATAATTTCATACATTTTATGAAGGTGTTCATTATTTTCATGAATATTTAATATCAGCAAATATCAACGCATTTTATGAATTTTTGAGAACAATTATAAAACAATTATTTTTTAATGTTCGTTGTTCTAAATTCTATTTTATTTCAATTTTAAAAAAAATATTAAAAATATTTATCTTCCACATTTTTTTCTAGATTATTCTCTTTCCTTGGCTTCTCAATTTATTTAATGAGTGCAAAGTCTTTATTTATTTATTGTTATCTTTTTTGGCCTTATAATCTGTTGTCATATATAATTATTACCCCTATCTATATTGAAAATGTCCACACACACTTTTTGTCATTCAAATTTAATTATCATTATTTCTTTTGTTGTCCATCCATTTAACAACAAATCCATCATAGAAAAAAAATAATTTCAACACATGTCATTCTCTTCGAATCTCTCTTGACATTTCTATAACAAATGTAATTTAAATAATTATCAGCTATAGAAATTTAATTTACGCCAATGATAAAAACGATAAAAGAATGTGTGGTGGTGCTAATTAGAACTAGCAGGTCGAAACATGATAGAGCAAAAAAATATATTAGAAAAATATTTGAATTTCTATATCGAATTCAATTCTGGAATCAATCACATGATGGCAATTTGGTTTGGAAAGAAACTATTAAACATAGAAATGTTTGAGGAAAAATTGCCATGATTTTCTCACAGATCGGCATAAGTTCCTTAAGAGAATGATTTAATTTAATGAGAAAATTTTGAAATTTTTTTCTTTAAATTATTTTGTCTTGTTTTCATGGCTACGCCACTGATTGATTTCCCCCAACTGTAATGTCTCGTAATTTTATTTTTTTCCACTTTTTCATTGATCGAAGGCGGCAACTACCTTAACATGAGTAAAATTAAATTGTTCAAGATATAGACAGACAGACATACGGACAGACGAACGAACAATCTGACAGCCGAATAAAAATCTCACGAATAAAAAAAGACCATTGGCTGATGCCAATTACAAAGCAAAAAAATAAATAAAAAAATCGGAAGAAAATTTTGAAGCTAAACAACAGACACCTCCTTCTCCCTTCTCGGCGATTTTCTTCTTTAGAGGACCCAAAAACAACGATCACGAAGACGACGAACGACGGACGGACGACGATGAACCTGCTGTTGTTGGTTGGAAAACATCTCGTGGTTTATCGAACATTTGCTTTGATTTTTACAATGTGACAAGTGATTCGATTTTTTTAGAATCCACTGCGAACGAGGTAAAGAAAATCGAAAAAATAAAAAAAAAACAAAAAACCTCAACATAGCCATGCAATTTGTTGTAATACGCTTCAAATGAGGGTCTCATGCAAAATCTTTGGCTAATATTGAACTAGTTTCGTACAAACGTTAAAGCAATTAACCTCTCAGGCATTAACCAAAAAAAAAACCGAAGCAAAAAAAAATATATATTGAAATTACATTTAAAAAAAAATCTATATAAAAAATATCAACAACAACAAGAAAAACCGTGAACGCATAATCTTTTGTAAAAAAAAAATTACAAAAAAAAAGAAAAACAAAAAATAAGTGAAGGTTTTCTTTAAAAAAAATCGGAATCACGTAACCTTTTCTTTCTGATTTTTTTTGTGCAAACTTCAACCTTTCAAAATTGTGGATCCATTCAATCTCACCGATTCGCAAACGTCCCCAAAGGTGATTCAATCAACGGGACGGCCGCGTAAAATAATTAAAATTGTCCGCAAGAAAAAGAAAAATGATAGTGGTGACGATTCCACCACAACCTTGGATACTCGTAACAATTCCTTTAGCTCATTGGGTGCCTTTGATAACCAAAACGATATGACTACTACGGCCACCAAACCCACCTTCAATCGATCGGCATCGTGTAACAATGTCAAACGGATTATCACAAAACGTGTCGTCGTACGACGTAACAGCAGTATAGTTCGTAAACCCAGCACCGGTGATATATTCGGCAATGATAATGACAAAAGTAATTCAACTCCGCCACCGAAATTTCAGGCTCAACCTGCTAAGCCATTGCCGGTATTTACCACTCAATCGTTGTTCCATAAACCGCCAGCCTCAAACAGCAACAACAACAAACAAACGGAAACAAGTGTAAAACTTAAAATTGCCTCATCGTCATCGTCCTCGGCGTCATCATCGGAAACGGCCTCAAAAAAATCGCATTCGTCTTCCTCCTCATCGTCTTCGTCGTCGACAACGACAACAACTACTTCAAGTTCATCGTCGTCATCGTTGACATCGACCACAACAACGACCACCACGACGACGACAACAACTTCAAGTTCCAAAACGAAAAAGAAAAAAATCAATAAAAATGCTCTCACACGCAATCCGAGTAGTAATAAAAAATACGCAGATCCAAGTAGGGAATTATAAATTTAGTTATCAACACAAAAAAAAAACGTCAAAGGAACCTAAATGGAAGTAAAAAATGAAATGACCAGCAAAAGAATCGAAATTGCGTAAAGAAATCTATAAAATTCCTATAAATTAATTATTTTATGAAATAGTTGCTAAAAACAATGAAAAAGTTCATATTTTATGAAATAGTTGCTAAAAACAATGAAAAAGTTCATACTCATTATGAATATTTCGTAAAGCAAGTGTTGCATGTCATAAAATCCTAAAATATATCACTTTCCATTAAAAATTCCAAATTATTATTAATTTTATGAAAATATCATAATCGTAAAAATTATGAAAAAGTTCATAATAATTATGAAAAATTCATAAATATTTCCGAAATTTAATTCCAAAGTATTTCGTAAAACAAGTGATACATGCCATTCAACGCAAAAATATAACACTTTTCTTTAAAAAATTCCAATTAATTTCGTTACTTTTTGAAATTAATCGTAAAAGTCATGAAAATATTCATAATAATTATGACAAATTCATAAATATTTCCTAATGCAAATGATGAATGCCGTATTGTGCAAAACTATAATTTTTCGTAAAAAATCCTAATAATTATTTATCTGAATAAACTAATTATGTCAAATCTAAATAATGAGTTGTCTTGTGAAAATATTCCCAAAAGTAATGAAAAAGTTCGTAACCATTATGAAATAATTCATACAATTTTTCTAAAGGAAATGAAGAACGTTCCTATGTCCTAAAATGCGTTCGGTTTAATAAAGTTACGAAAACGTTCATAATAATTATGAAAAAAATCCTTAAGCGCAAACTATTTTCTTTTTTATAAAAATAGTCTACTTAATCAGTTATTTTATGAAAATGTTTCTAAAAGTAAAGTTCATAGCAATATTGAATAATTCAAAAAATTTATCTAAATCAAATGATAAATGCCTTTAGGTGGAAGAAATATTCAGTTTCTTAAAAATTCTTATTAATAAGTTTTTTTTTACGAAAATATCCCTAAATTATTTTTAGGTCAAATTCACTATTATTTTATTAAGCAAATGTATGTCCTTAAAAAGTTAAAGTATTGAAAAATTCATAATAATTATGAAATATTTCCTAAAATCTTCCAAAACCAAATAAGAAACTACTATAGTGCAAAAAAATATGTTTCGCTTCCTTAAAAAATAAACGTTACATATTTTGTTCATAATAATTATGAAATAATTCATAAAGATATTCCTTAAGGATCATTATGTTAAATGCACAACTTTTTCTTAAGTAAATGGATGTTCTCAATATTTCAAATAATTAATTATTTTATAAAAAAGTTACTAAAAGTAATGAATAATTCATTATTATTATGAAATAATTCATAAAATGTTCACAAATCAAATAAGAAATTACCTTGGTACAAAAAATATGTTCTGCTTCCTTAAGAAATAAACGTTGCATATTTTGTTCATAATAATTATGAAATAATTCATAAAAAATTTTTAAAGCATATGATGGATGAACTACATTTTGTACTGGCATATATTTTTTATTATCTAGGAATACAATCTTTCATTAGGAATTGCAACCCGAATTTATTTTACATAATATATATTATCCTTAAAATAATTATTCCTAAAAAATCCATAAGTCTTTAAAATAATGAAGAACTTGATAATATTTAGCAATTAAATTATAATTTTTCCCTATTAATTGAAAGTATGTGTTCGCTCCTGATTCCAGGAGAAGTAACAAAGAAAATTAAATACAAAAATATCTTTCCAATATTCATAAGAATAATGGAAAAGTTCATAAGATTAGCGAAATTGATAAAGAATTTATTACGAAAATATCTATATTTAATGAAAATAGGTCCTAATATGTATAAAATATTTAATTCGATGATAGAAAAAGCTAAGCAGGTTGGGGTTACCTTTTTTATTCAATCAAATTAATTCCCCTGCTAATAAAGTAAAGGCACAATCATGCTTTAAAAATTACCGAAAAATGTTCACTGAATATTTATTAAATGCAAATTTATTTGACTTATGAAAAATGTTCCTAAAAAAAGAATACAATTTATGAATTCATGCATTAAGTTAATGAATTTCATTATGAACCTTTCTGGACAATATTAAATCTAAAAATGGAGAATAAATGATAAATAATGCCCAAATATACAAAAATTTTGTAAGGAAAACATTTCCCCAAAATACGTAAATATTATTGACATTTAGGAAAAAAGTTCTAAATGTTTTCAAATTTAGTTTTTTTTTTATCGTAATAATATTTATATTTATTGTAACAAATATACCTTTTAATACTGGAATCTGTTCACGATATATGTAATAACCAATTCCCAACATCCAGAAAAAAAAAATTACGAACATTATTCATCAAGACTTTTTGAATACTTCCTGATATTATTGACCGATATTCTTAAAAACAAATTCTTCGAATTAGAAATAATTGATTTATAGAATTAATGTAAGACATTCTAAAAATAAAATTCTGTATATTTCCTTCTCAACTCTTCATTTGAAATAACATAAAAAATATGCAATATATTATGAATAAATACATAAAAGTAACGAAAAAATTCATATATTTTATGAAATGAGATCATGCGTCCAGTAAGATTATTTCTTTAATAAATATTCAGTTCCTCGTCTGGTATTCCTTTAGATAAAAAGAAAAAAGGAAAAATTTACCGAATAAAAACTAAATATAATATTGATATGATCAAATACATAGAAAGAAAGAACAAATTCATAGAATTTATGAAAATAGATTCTCTAAAGTTTTTAATAAAACAAGCCTTCAATAAAGTATAAATTTCTTCACATGATATTCCATGAAATCAAAAATAGGAAAATAGTTTTAAATAAATACTGTTTATAGGATTGCTATGAATACATATACATAATGATAATGAACAAATTCATACAATTTATGGAAATAAATCTTCCGAAGACTGTAATCAATTCGATAACTCATTCTCTAAGATTATAGTGTTATCTGGATTATAGAAGATATTCGTTTCATATTCCATCATGCAAAAAATAATTCGAAAAGAGTGTCAACGGAATATGATATTCCTATGAATAAATACATAAAAAAATAATGAACAAATTCATACAATTTATGAAAAGAACTCCTTCAAGGTCTTTAATCAATTTAAAAAATAGTTCTCTAAGAATTGAGCATAGATACGAAGTTCTTTGTCTTGAACATTTAAAAAAAGTTAGAAATAGAAGTATATATGAAAATATGACAGCTTGTAGTGATCTTTTCAAGTATATTTTCCAAGATTATTGCTCGGAAAGTTCTTGGATAATTAATAGACTCTCCTATCAAAGAGAAAATTAAGCAATAACTATAAAATTAAATAATATCAATTTATTATGAACAAATACCTTTCGAATATGAAATAATTCATACAATTTGTGAAGTCTTTTTTATAAATTTTATAACTACTTATAATAATAACTAAATATATTTTCTATTTTTTTATATTTTGAATGGAAAAAATTACAAAAAAATTCGTTATGAACTAATTCCTACTGAGTATGTAAAAGTTCATAAAATAATTGTTTTTTTTTTTCTACATTTAAGTAAGGTTGCCAAATATTTTCCCAATCAGTGGACGTATTTCATATTTACTATGAACAAATTCCTAAAAACAATGAAAGGAAATATGAAGGCTTTTAGTGGTCCTTTAAAATATACATTCCACAATTTTTCCCCTTTTTAAATATAAAATACAGCAGTAAAAATAAAGCATTTTAGTATGAACAGATATCTATCGAGTATGAACTAGTTCATACAATTTATGACTTAATTAATTTTTATAATTTTTTTCACATTACAATTTTTTAAATATATTTTTAAATAAATCATCTAAAATATTTTCTAATTTTTTAAAAGTCATTTTATATCTTTTATCCAAGAAAATTTTAAATTCATAAAAATATTTGAGAAAAAGACATCTTGTGATATGAACAAATACATACTGAACAGGAAAAAGTTCATAAAATTAATGAATTAATTATTTGTTTTTTTTTTATTTTTTTCTAATAATAATTTTGTTTTTTAAATTGAAATAAAGTTTTTAAAATTGTTCTCAATTATTGTAAGCTATTTTATATTGGAAATTTGTAGAAAATAAACTTTCAGCACAAAATATTCTCAGAATTACCTAAAAATAATTTTTAATGATTTTTATATACTTTCTGATTTAATCAACTCCAAAAAGTCTGTACAACATTCAAGATGGATTCGGATTACCTACACTGCTTACAATCGATTTTTGACACATTTTTGCATTATAACAGTTTGTATAACAGTTATATGAAACTGTTATACACTATAGAAAATGTTCGAAATTTATCGCAAACTCTTAACAACATAATATAATGCATTGCTAAAACATTTTTCCAGTTTCAAACACTCTGTATAACAGTTATGTGGACAAAAATTATATTTTAAGTGAAAAAAATAATAGCGAACATTTATAAAAGCTCATGTTATGAAAATATTGACCTAAACGGTCTCCAATGCTTTAATTTCACGTATATTTTTTTCTATAGCATATTTATATTTTAAGTGAAAAAACTAATAGCGAACATTTAAAAGTTCATGTTATGAAAATATTGACCTAAACGGTCTACAATGCTTTAATTTCACGTATATTTTTTCTATGGCATATTTTTATTTCGTCTCCCAGGTGTATCTTTCACATGACTCTGCATTTGAGTTCCATTATTACTTTGTATAATATAGTATAGGATATTCTAAAATCGTGAACGTCAAAACAAAGCGAAAATTCTGATTTTAAAATAGCACTACACGCCCCTTCATCTAGCCAAAAAGTCAGACAATGAAAACAATGATTTTAGCCAAATCGTTTTTTTTTTTTTTTAATTTTCTAAAAAAATACGAACGTATTTTTTATACAAAAATTGTTTATGCCAATTTTAATTATAATTAATTTCCTAAAATCAGAGAAGTAGAGGAAGAAAAAATAGTTCATCAGATTCTATTTTCCCCCTCTTCAACTTGTTGCCATCGCATCATGGGAAATAGAAAACTGTTATATACAGTTTTTTTTCAAATTCACTTTAACTTTGAACACCTGTCTGTGCTAGAGAAAAAATGTTAAAGAAGATGGGGGGATATAAAAATAAAAAAACAAAAGAAAATCCAATAAACGAAAATGTCATTGTGTCTCCTCGAAGTGCATTTTGCTTACGACAAAATTTAATTACACAAAATAAATATGTCAAATCTCTCATTTATAATCAATTATAAAGAGAAGAATTTTTGACCTGCATTATTGTTATTATTTGTTATCAATTATTTAGAATTACTTCGTTTTGTGGGCTTTGTTCCCGTTTGAAAAAATATAACAATAATTATTTTGCGATAAGAGTTTAAATACCCCCCAAATCCATTTCTGATGCATTCTCCTCCTTTCCTTTATTTCCACTTATCACATATTTTTTTATTTTTCTTTTGTTCTCTTTGAAGAATATTCTTTATCTACAATTCTTGGCATTATTTTCAAAACAAAAAAATTGTTTTTTTTTATTTCTCTATTGCTTAATTATTCGAATTAAACAATGAGTTAAACAAATTTCCAATTTTTTTTTTTTTTTGTTGAAAATTATTTTTCAAATTTGTCTTTTGTGTTAATAATTTAAGTGCTTTCTCAAATTTTTGTAATTCTCCACGGCCGTCGGGTTCCTTTGACGTTTTATTTTATGTTTTTGAATCGCATTCGCCATGTGTTCGGAAATAAATTTAATATTTGAATTCATCTTAGGCATGAAACAATTAATTGGTAAACTAAATGATTTATGGCCCGAACATAGTGTGGCCCTTTCCATTCCAAAGGAAATCGACAAGACAAAAGAGAAAATCCAGGGTGTGGAAGAAGTTGAAGGTAAATATTGAAAGAAATTATAATAGAATATTAAAAATTAAAAAAAAAAATACCAAACAAAGAAGTGGTTTTAGAACAACAACAATCAATTTGAAAATAACAGCTGATTTGCCTAAAAGTAGGCAATAAATTACAACAGTATGGTAAAAAAAAACTGTGAAATCACAATAGAGATCGTAATTTTTAAGATAGAGCCTTCAAAATTTTGTAAAGTTTTTATTACATCCAGGAAATTGGGTATTGAAAATTAAAATATATTGGTACGCATTTTCGTATAGTACCTCTAACCCCAGGTATTCATAATTTGTGGTACTTCTTCAAGCGAGTTTGGTGTAATTTGTAATTTTGGATTCTCCTAGTGTAAAATATCTTCCAACGACAAATTTTTACTATTGGTCCACTTTTAAGGGTAGTCGCCACAAAATATTCGATATTTTGCGAATTTTGGGCTCATTTTTCAACCTAATTGGTTGTAATTTAATATGTTGTGTTCTCAATGGGTGACACATCTTTCTACCAACAATTTTTACTATTGTTCCATATAACAGTGCCCCTAAATATTCGGTATTTTTGGGTAGTATGTCCACGTTTCTCATTCGAATTGGGTGTATTTTTCGGTATTTCGGTATTTTGGGCTCAATTTTCAGCCATATTTGCTATTTTATGGTTTTTATGTCAAAACGTCCTACCATAGCTTCCATATTAAAAATCCGATCAATTTTTTTTATTAATTTTTTTTGAATGGTGGAGGGTATAAAAAATAAAGTCCGACAAACTTTAACCGCAGATTTATTTGTTTTAGTTGAATTTTTAAGTTTTGGTCTGATCAGCTGATTTATGTTTACATTACGTTGCCTAAAAGTATGCAATAGAACTGGAAAGTAATTGTAGCAGCAGAATACTTCATCCAAAAGATTTGTATATTATTGGACCCGAACGATGAAGATAAAAAGCCGAGGAATATTAAATATCATATTTGTCTTTACAGCCTGAAAGTTGGCACTATAATTTTAAATTAATTGTGCCTACGAGAAACCCAATGAATCAGAATGATGAATGTTGGTGCTAAAGCCAAAATATAAATAACCGCTCTTCTGGTAATTTTTTGCCATCCTTGATTTTTTAGTACAAAACAGATAATTCCTGAAAATTAAAAAAGAAAATAAAATTAAACAGATTTAGTAGTTTTTTTTTTTTTTGATTTTGAAGCCGAAATATAAATAGCTAGCCTAGTATAGTTATATTTTTTTATTATTTATCATATTTAACTTTGTTAAACCACTTAAAATATTGAAAAATATTATTTTTCTGTAATTTTATAGCAGATCAGCTGATTTTAATATTTTACTAATGTTTTTATCCTGAAATTTAATCTAGATACTTAAAACCATATTAGGAAACTCTAGTGGGTGATTCAAATGGAAGTTGCAGCTTTTAATCAAGACCCGCAAATCCCATTTGAAAAATATTATTTGCCAAAAAATTTTATATCTGATCAGCTGATCATATTTTGTTTCCTAAATGTAGGCAATGATATTCGAAATTTTATCTAGACACTCAAAACCTTTTTTAAGAAACTCAATTGGTTGATTCAAATGGGAGTTGCAGCTCTAGATCTCTCAATTAATACATTTGAAAAATATTATTTCCCTGTAATTTTATAGCTGATCAGCTGATGTCTGCTAATATTTGTCTCCTAAATGTAGGCAATGATATTCGAAATTTTATCTAGACACTCAAAATCTTTTGAAGAAATTTAAGCGGGCGATTCAAATCGAATTTGAAGTTTAACTTTGAGATTTTATTTGATTTAAAAATAGCTGACTGGTGTAACAGCTGATTTGCCTAATAATAGGCAATAAATTAAAAATATTCAGCTTAGAATAGAGGTTCTAAGTCTTTTCCAAAAATGGAATGGGTTCTAATATTTTTTTTTTGCAATAAACGCTTTTAGTTCTGTTGGAACTGAAACAGTTTTTTTTCAAATTAAGTCGTTATATATATTTATTTTCCCCAATATCCGACTTAAACAATTGTAAGAATTGTTAACTCTTTAACTCTTCTAGTCGAGATTTTTATGCACCAAATATTCCCATATAATTATTATATTTAAAAGTTTAATAAAAAAAATGTTTGTAAGTTTTCTATTTTTTTAATCAAAATAAAAATTGAAAAAATGGGAATTAAAAATATAATAAATCTTCTCAATTGATGATTCTGACTTCATTCTACCATCTCAATTTTCAAATAAATGAAATGATGCTCTTCAAAGCGACCCAAGAGCTATGTGGGCGTCAATATTACTATTATTATAAAATAAGATAGTTAGAATTTGATCCTAAAAGTATGCAATGTTTTTTTTTAATAGAAAATAAACACATAATATTTTTCTTCTTTTTCAATTTTATTAAGATTATGATAATATAAATTATTTTGCCTAAAAGTAGTCAATGTTTTTTGTATTAAAATATAATAAAAATACCTAATAAATTTTCTTCTTTTCTAACATCTCAAGCTTAAAATCTTATAAAAAATATATTTTCAATTCACATCCCTATGCTATGATGCAGTCCTCAGTTTTTTGTTTTTTTGTGGGCGGTATTATTATTAAAATTGTTCGACTAGACCACATTTATCCTTCTTTTCAATTTTTATTACAATTTCTTAATTTTAAATTATTTTGCCTAAAAGTAGGCAATGGTTTTTATGTTCTCCCTCATTTCCTTAGAATTGGGAGTAAATAAAGTACCCAAATATATAATTGAAATTAAATATATTAAAATAAACAAATTATTTTCTACATTTTACACAGCCAACAAGAACAACAACAACAAAAATATCTTTTTCAGGGTATAGCATTGAAAAATTAAAAAAAAATATATAAATAAAATACTAAACTCAAAATTCTTTTCCTTCTTTTGCACCCTAACAGGCAGAGATGGTTCCAAAATTACCACAGTTGTTGCCACTCCGGGCCAAGGTACCGATCGTGTACAAGAAGTTTCCTACACAGATACAAAGGTGATTGGCAATGGCAGTTTTGGCGTTGTCTTTCAGGCCAAATTATGCGATACCGGTGAACTGGTGGCAATTAAAAAAGTTTTACAAGACAGACGATTTAAGGTAAGGACTGGTATTTTTTAAATTTATTATGAAAAAAACTAATTTCATTTGTTTTGTTGTTTCTTTGCAGAATCGTGAATTGCAAATTATGCGCAAATTGGAACATTGTAATATTGTAAAACTTTTGTATTTCTTCTATTCGAGTGGTGAAAAGGTAGGTTTGCAGCTCAAATATTTTCCTTTGTTGTGTTTTTTCTCTTAGATATATACAAATTTATTGTATGGCTACACAACACAACCAATTAACCCTAACAAACAACCAATTCATCAACAAAAAAAAAAAGAAGAGAAATGTCCGTTGTTTTTTTGTTCGTCTGATGTTGATGAAAAAGCAGATCCACAAGATGAACAAAATATTGTCTTAGCATGCTTTTGTTTGATAACTTACATTTTTTGGTTTCTTTACATTTTTTAAAATAGGTTCTTAGTTTCCCACTATTTTTTCCCATATTCCTTAAAAAGAACTTGCAACAGAAAAATATTGGGGGACATTGAAGAAGATTTCGTTTTCAATTTTTGTTTTTTCATTCACATTTTCCAAAAAAAATACAAATCCTCTTGTCGTCTTTTTTTATTGTCTCTTTTACCTTTTGTTTCTTTTCTGTAAATTTTGTGTTTAATATTTGTTTTTTTTTTTTTTTAATTTTTTCTAATTTATATGTATTAACCACAAAAATTATCAACAAATTAACATGATTTGTAAACAACGCGTCCTATATATATATATATATACGTGTCTGTGTGTGTGCTCAAACACCCAACACCAACATCTTTAATGCAAAAAATAAATCAACAACTTAAATACAAATGTGATGAAATTGTTTTGTAAAAATGTTCAAACAAAAAATTAACACAATCCCCATTGCTTACAAATCAAAAAACAAAATTTCCGTATAAAAAAACTTCCCCCCAAAAAATAAAAAAATACAAAGTTAGCGGAATTTCCCATTGATGTGGGAATATTAGCTTCGGTTCTAAAACCTCAGGTAGCTATAAAGCCATTACTTATTAACATAAGTAAAAACAACAAACAATCACATTCACACCAATATCAATTCCCAAAAAAAAAAAATCTCATCAAATTTTCAAACCAATCATCACCAATGGAAATAATTCGAAACTCAAAACGTTTTCGTTTTCATACCAACCAAAAAAACTTCCTTTAATTCTGTGTATATTGCTCCTCCAAAAAAAAAAATCAAATCAATCAAATATTTGTTGTTGTGTCGTTCGTTTAGAGAGTATGCCAGTGACAAAGTGTCTAAGAAATCAATTCCTTCACCGCAACAGCATCACTTTGTTTTTCTTTTTCGTTTTTTATATCCTGTAAATGGCTTAATTTTTTGTTTCTATTTCAAATCATTCCTTTTTTTATTATTCATTACATTGCGGAAGTCAATCACACACAGTTTTATATGTAGTAAATTGAAAAAAAATTGAAATTTATGGGATCATTGTCGCCATCATTAAGAAAAATGCTACCATTTTGAATTATTATTTTTAAAAAAAGTCCTATGTTCCTTTTTTTCTTATTTTATTTTTTTATAGCTCCGCCCTTGTTAGCATGTTTCAATACTTTACTAAGCATGTTGTTTTTCATATGACCTATAATAGCCACAAAGGAAGGCCCTCTTATAGAGGGAGAAATAAGAAAGGGAAATGAAGAGGGAGAATATTTCGCAAATCAGAATCACTTGGTTTATTATAAGAATAAAATATTTCCGTACAAAAGACCAAACATATTATTCTTAAACTAGACTGATTTATCATTTATAGAGATCACACTTCATAAGAACATTCTAAGTGGGTCTTAGAGGACAATTTTTCTCAAAGAACAATTATAAGGAATTCACCTTTCTTTCATAGAAAGGGAAACATTTTCCACACAAAATACTGCCTAGTTTATCTTCTAAAGACGCCCTTCACAGGGTATACCCACAGAATTCTTATAGGGCATTGGAAGGCCATTACTTTAATAAAGAAATCCGTTTGTATTACATTTTTTTAGAGAAAGAAGTGTATTCTCAAAGAAATCCTGGGCATCTTTTTTTACAGAGTCCACACTATATTCTTCTATATAAAGATCACGTCCTGTAATGGGAAAAACCAGACATATCCAAACTAACCTTAAAATACCAACAATGCCTCTTTAAAATTATGATAAAGAAGAAGCATAGGAAAATCTCTATTTTTGTAGACTGGCGAATCTTCACCACACTGTCCTTCCTCTGCTTTATAAAGACCATCTTAAGCTGGTCGTCTGGCTATAAAGAGTACCATCAGCTGGTCTATGAAATAAAATCTAAATTGGTCTATAAAATCATCATCTCATCTATAAATTGGTACGCCCTTCACCTGATTTATAAAGACCACCTTAAATTGGTCATCTAGCTATAAAGACTGGCATCAGCTGGTCCATAAAGACTGCGATCAGATGGTCTATAAAAACGATCTGCAGTAGATATATAAATACCGTCTTAAGCTGTTCTCTTCGCCTGGTCTATTAAGAAAGGTTTCATTTCAGGTGGTCTATAAAAAAGATGTTCAGCATCCGTATAGTTTGTTCAGATCGCTATCAGATGGTCTTTAAAAAAACCGCCATCAGTTGGCCTATATATACTGTCATCAGACTGGTCTATAAAGACAGCATTAACCTGGAATTCAAATAAAACCTTTAAGTTGTTCTATAAAATTCGCTTTTAACTAGTCTATATAGAACGGCTTCAATTGGTCTATAAAGGCCGACAGCAGTTTATCTATAAAGACCACAAAGACCTGCTTCATCTAGTTTATTAAGTCCACTATCAGCTGGTCGACAAAAACCGCCATCATCTGGCCTATATACATTGTCATCAGCTGATCTATAACTGGAATACAAAAAAAACCTTTAGGTAGCCTATAAAGAATGCCTTCAGTTGGTCTATAAAATCCGCTTTTAACTTTTCTATATAGAACAGCTTCAGTTGGTCTATAAACACCGCCATCAAATTGTCTGTCTTCAGGTGGTTGATAAAGACCGCTTTCATATTCTAAAAAGACACCCTCCAGATGGTCCTTAAAAATCACCTACATGTGGTCTATAAATAAAGCCAACCGCTGATCTATAAAGACCACCTTTACCTCGTCCATAAACAAAGACTCCAGTTGGTATCTAAATCTAAATCGTCTAAATAGTCTTCAACTTGTCTACAAAAACAGTCTCAGCGGGCCATATAAAGACGATCTTCTTTGGATTCATAAAGTCCGCCATCAGATTGTCTATAAAGACAGCCCTACTTATAGAGACTCCCTTTAGCTCGCCTAGGCCCTCGTATGATTTGTCGGATTATCTATAAAGACTTCCTTTAATTCGTCTATAAAGACTCCATTCAGCTCGTTTTTAATGACTCCCTTCAACTTGTCTTCAAATACTGTAAGCACTCCACTCAACTCGTCTACATCTAAACCTTCAGTTCGTCTATAGATAATCACTTCAATTCTTCTAAAAATAGTAATCTGGGCTCGTATTTAAATACTTCCCTCGATTCGTCAATTGATACCAATCTAAGCTGGTCTATAGACTCTCTTCAGCTGGTCCATAATAATTGCCTCGGTTTGTCTATAAAGATTCACATCCGTTCGTATATAAAGACTAAGCTCGTCGAAAAATACTAATCTCGCCCCGTCTGTAAAAATTGCTCTTCATTCACCTATAAATACTCCTCTAAGCTCGTCTATAAAGACTCTCATCAGCTTGTCCATCATGATTCCATCGGTTTGTCTTTAAAGACTTTCTCTATACCGGCTATACATATTAATAAAAAAATCCTTAAGAAGTCTTTTCCTCTTAAAATTCTTATGTTTTTTTTTTTGAGAGCCTAAAAGTAGGCAATTAATTTTTGTTGTTTAAAAACTCTTCTTTTAATAAGGATCAGAAGGCTGCTCATCCTTCAAAAACACAGAAGGATCTGAGCAGCCTATAAAATGAAATTTCAAAAAACAAAATGATTTAGGCAGCCTATAAATTAACATTTTAAAATGCAGAAGGATTTTAGCATCCTTAAAAAACATTAAAAACACCAAACATTGAAGCCTTCATTATTTGTTAACAAAAAAATATATTGCTATATTTAATGAAGCTATTGGCATGCAAAATAAATGTTTTTAAATTTCCTATTTTATTTTATATATTTTTATTAAATAAAATAAATTCATATTCATTATTTTTTCTGTTTTCATATATATTTTAAAATTCTTTCAAAAATGTTACTAATTTCAATATTTGTTCCTTGTTTTTTCTTTTTTCCTTATAGCGCGATGAAGTGTTCTTGAATTTAGTACTCGAATATATACCAGAAACGGTTTATAAAGTGGCGCGTCAATATGCTAAAACTAAGCAAACAATACCCATTAACTTTATTAGGGTAAGTAAAGAGAGTAATATTTTTTTTAAATATAATTTTAATTAATTTATTATTTTTGTTTTCCCTTTTAGCTTTACATGTATCAACTATTCAGAAGTTTGGCTTACATACATTCATTGGGTATTTGTCATCGTGATATTAAACCACAAAATTTATTATTGGATCCAGAGACCGCTGTATTGAAATTATGCGATTTTGGCAGTGCTAAACAATTGTTGCATGGCGAACCGAATGTATCATATATATGTTCACGATACTATCGTGCACCCGAATTGATATTTGGCGCTATAAATTATACCACAAAAATTGGTAAGTAAGGGAGGAATATGAAATTGACATTTAATACAAAAGTATAATGGTGACTCAAAATGAATAATAATAAAAACAAATAATTTGTTCCAACATTTAAGCGACTTATTAGTTTTCATAAAATTAACAAAGTGGGCTATTATTGTACACTTGCGAATCTTAATACTGTCTGTCCTTCCTCCCATCTATAATTTCATCAACTTCAGTTGGTCTATTAATACACCCTTTACTTGCTTTATCAAGACCACCTAAAGCTGGTCTACGAATACACCCTTCATCTGGCTTTAAAGACTGCCATCATCTGGTCAATAAAGACCGACAACAACTGGTCCATTAAGACCCACATCAGGTGACCTATAAAACCGTCATCAGCTGGTCTGTAAAAAGAGATTTCAATTTGTCTATAAATGTGATCTTCAGTAGGTCCATAAATACCGCTATATAGACCTCCTTCATCATTTTATTAAGTCCGCTATCAGCGAGTCTATTAAAACCGGCATCATACACTGCCATCAACTGGTCGATAAATACCACCTTCACATGGCATACGAATAAAACCTTTGGGAGACCTATAAATGCTGCCTTCGGTTGGTCTATAAAATCCGCCTTTAACTGGTCTATATAGAACGGCTTAAATTTATCAATACAGAAAGCCATAAGTTTATTTATAAAGAGCGACTTCAGGTTGAAAAAAAAACACCTTCAGTTGGCCTACAAAGACACCATTCAGATGTCCTATAAATATAGTCAATTAAAGCAAAAAATATTGGTAGAACCCCCTTCAGCTCGTCTATAAGACTCCCTTCAGCTCGTCTATAAGACTACCTTCAGTTCGTCTATAAAGACTACCTTCAGTTCTTCTATAAAGACTCCCTTCAGCTCATCTATAAAGACGCACTTTAGTTCTTCAATAAAGACGCACTTCAGTCGTCTATAATGGCGCCCTTCAGACGCCGCCTTTAGCTGGTCTTGAATACCCTCTATAATCTATAAAGACACTCTAAAGTCTATAAAGAATCCTTGTAATATATTCGTCCCATCAAATCGTCTTCAGCTAATCAGTAATGATCACCTTCTGTTGGTAAAAATCGTCTTCATCTGATCAATAAATACTCCTTACAGATCCTCTATAAAGACCACCTTCAGCTCGCTTTTAAATACCTCCATTAGTCTATGAAGGCTCCCTAGCTGGTCTATAAAGGTCCACTTCATTTGATCTATTAAGTCTTCCTACAGCTCTTCTATAAAACCTCCCTTCTTTGATAATTTTTATTGATTCGATTTTTTAATATTTTGTTTATTTTTATTAATATTTCATTGACTATTTTTTTCCAGATGTGTGGAGCGCCGGTTGTGTATTAGCTGAATTACTATTGGGCCAACCCATATTCCCTGGTGATTCGGGCGTTGATCAATTGGTTGAGGTTATCAAAGTTTTGGGCACACCTACACGAGAACAAATTCGTGAAATGAATCCCAATTATACGGAATTCAAATTTCCACAAATTAAAAGTCATCCATGGCAAAAAGTAAGTAATATCACTCCCATTCTCTTACTCTTTCTCTTACAACATCTAAGCCTATATTCCCTACTATCATTTCCTTAAACCTATCCTGCCTTTTTTGAAAATCATAAGTCAATATATTGCAATAGTCTTCACTTTGTAACCCTTCAGTGCTGTTTATTGTTCTGTAAACTGCTGGCTTTCTCTATATTTAGTTATATTATTTTTGTAATATGTCTTCTTCTATTGTCTAATCTGTTATTATTTTTTCTTTATTATTGTTATACGAAAAAAATCAAAACGAAAAAACATCCACTATTTACAGTCTTTACTTGAACGTTCCCAATTTCCAAATGCCCTAAGCCAGAAACAACGTTTAAGAGTAAGCTTCTTCATCAATGTGTCACGACGACGTACACTACTACCACTAGTTTTAACACGAACACGAAAGGCTTACACCAACCTCCCTTATTAGTAATGTGTGGGGGCCAGAAGAAGAGGGGAGGACAAAAGAAAAAACGCAGTGAATTGAGAAAACAAAAAAATTGAAAAAAAAAACAAATTTAAAAAAATTCTTTTATTGGCCTTACCTAACCTATAAAATTAATTTGCGTTTTTTTCTAATAATTGGCCAAACAACACAAAGCCCTAAACTCAAAACACTCATCATTTACAAAATATTTTTTCTAACCCTTTCTCCACTTTTTTTGGGAAACACAAATCATTGACAACATTTTTTGAAATTTTTATAAAAACAACACACGACCCCTTGCTTAAATAAAAACAAAATGCTTGTGACAAAGCCAGAGTTTGTGTGTGTGTGTGCGTGTTGCATTGTTGTTGTTGTTCTTGTTTTATGGCATTTGGCAAATCCATGATATGTTTTTTGTTGAACCAACCAACCAACAAGTCTGTAAATATTTGCTTTCAATGCTTATCAAATTTTATTTTCGATATAAAAATCGTTGTTTTCTTCTGGTAAATAAATCAAAATTAGAAACGAAAGAGTTTTTTGGTAGAAGAATGGAAAAGAAGGAAGAGATCAGAGGAAAGAAAAAAGAAATAATAATAATAAATAAATTAATCTGTGATTAATACCATTAGCTCGTCTATAGAGACTGCCTTCAGATGGTCCATAAAGGCTTCCTTTAGCTCGTCTATTGAGACTAATTTCAGCTCGTCTATAAAGACTCACTATTCAGCTTGTTTTTAGTTGCCGCCTTCAGCTAGTCCATAGACTCTCTTCAGCTCGCCCACAGAGATTTCCTTCAGCTCGTCTAGACTCCTGTAAGCTCGTCTATAGAGACTCCTTTCTGTTCGTCTATAGAGACTGCCTTGAGTTGGTCTATAAAGGCTTCCTTCATCTCGTCTATAGAGAGTCCTTTCAGATCTCTCTTATTATGAGATTCCCTTCAGCTTGCATTTAGAGGCAATATTCAGCTCGTCTATAGTGGCTGCCTTCACCTCGTGTGTAGAGACTCCTTTCATCTCGTCTATAGAAACTCCTTTCAAATTGTCTACAAAGACTCTCTTCAGTTCGTCTATAAAGACTCACTTCAGATCGTCTATAGAGACTCCCTTCAGATCGACTGCAGGAACTACTTTCACTTCGTCTGTAGAGACTCCCTTGAGTTCGTTTAAAGACACTCCCTTCAGTTCGTTCATAGAGACTCCCTTCAGTTCGTTCATAGAGACTCCCTTCAGCTCGTCTATAAAGACTCCCTTCAGTCTACAGAGACTCCACGCAGCTGAGGGACTCCTTCAGATCTTCTATAGAGCCTCCATTTAGCTCGTCTATAGAGACTCATTTTAGCTCGTCTATAGAGATTCCGTGCAGCTCCAGAAACTCATTCAGATCTTCTCTAGAGCCTTATAGTCAATAAAGGCCACTTCCACCTTGTCAATAAAGACCACTTCCACCTGGCAAATAAAAACCACCTCCATCTGGCCTATAAAGACCACCTCCAGCGGGCCTGTAAAGCCCACCTCCAGCTGGCCTATAAAGACCACCTTCAGCTGGCCTCTGAAGAACACCTTCAGTTGGCCTATAAGGACAACCTTCAGCTGGTCGATAAAGAACACCTTCAGTTGATCTATAAAGACAACCTTCAGCTAACCTATAAGGACAACCTTCAGCTGGCCTATAGAGACCACTTCCAGCTGGCCTATAGAGACCACTTCCAGCTGGCCTATAAAGACCACTTCCAGCTGGCCTATAAAGACCGCCCCAGCTGGCCTATAAAGACCGCCCCAGCTGGCCTATGAAGACAACCTCAGGCTGGCCTATAAAGACAACCTCCGCCTGGCCTATAAAGACCACCTCCAGCTGGCCTATAAAAAGCACCTCCAACTGCTATATATTATATTGTCATTTCTCTCTCAATTTCTTTTTCATTCTCCTCCTCTTCTTCTTTTTCTCTTCCAAATTAATTTTTGTTAAAATAAAAAAAATATCGTCGTGTATATATTTATAATGGGTGTTCATATAATTGGCTTTATTTTTAATCCTGCTAAATATATTCTAATTTAAAATTTAATTACCTTAACTCCCATTTACCCTAAAATCCAAACTAACCTTTTAAATAGTATATACCAAATTTTTCTAACAATCCCATTAATTACAAATCTTTATATTTTCTTTCTCTTCCTCCACCTCTTGCGTTTTGATCCCCACGTTTCTTTTTATCCTGTTTGACTACGTTCAAAATGCAATCCAAAACAAATATTTCATATTGTTTTCTCTAGGTTTTCCGTATACGCACTCCACCAGAAGCTATAAATTTGGTATCGCAACTATTGGAATACACACCAAGTGCACGTATAACACCATTGAAAGCATGCGCCCATCCATTCTTCGATGAATTGCGCCAAGAGGGTAGTCATACATTACCAAATGGCCGGGAAATGCCGCCACTATTCAATTTTACAGAACATGGTAAGTTGGGAACATTTTTTATTTTTTTTTTCATTGGTATTTTGAATTAATCAAAATGTTTGTTTTTGTTTCCAGAACTTTCAATACAACCAAGTTTAATACCACAATTGTTGCCAAAACATCTGCAAAATAGCGCACACCGTACTGCTGGCGCTGGCGGTGAAGGTGGTGGTGCAACAGCTTCAGCTGCTGCTGGTTCATCCTCAGCTAATGCCACAAGTGCTGCTGCCACGGCCAATAATACTACGCCGGGATCATCAGCGCAAGCAGCTACAGGTTAGTTTTGAAATACAATTCATTTTTTTAATTGTTAATTCATTCATTTTTTTATTTTAAATTCCAACCATTCATTTTGAATTGTTTTACTTTTCAATTGTGTTCATAACCTCAAAATTAACTGTAGTTTAGAAAAAAAAACAATATTTGTTTCCGAGAAAAAAATGGCATGCTTATTTTCATATTTATTTTTTTTTTTTGTCTCTGCATTATTGTTGTTGTAACAAAAATATGGTGTTTGGATTTTTTCTTATACTAATTTCCTGTTATTAGTTTAGTTTTTTTAAGAAAAAATTGTCGAAGGAGGTTTAAATTAAAAAGAGAAAAAATGGACAAATAAACCAAAAAAAAAAAAAAAAATTAAGAACTATTATTATTTTTATATGAGCTCTATTAAATTTTAATAGAGGTTTTAGGAGATTCTTTTTATACCACAAATTCAACCTACAATTGTCTATAAATAAATCCTTCAGTAGGTCGATTAATAATTCTTTTTTTC
This sequence comes from Musca vetustissima, assembly GCF_032173495.1. Taxonomy (NCBI): domain Eukaryota; kingdom Metazoa; phylum Arthropoda; class Insecta; order Diptera; family Muscidae; genus Musca; species Musca vetustissima. Next base: position 53,993 of record NW_026881315.1, on the reverse strand, counting down.
GACACCCTTATAAGGCGTGGATTTTTTAAATATTTTTTTTCGGTACCCTTATAAGGCGTGGATTTTTTAAATATTTTTTTCCGACACCCTTATAAGGCGTGGATTTTTTAAATACATTTTTTCGACACCCTTATAAAGCATGGGTTTTTTAAATAATTTTTTTCGACACCCTTATAAGGCGTACATTTTTTAAGTAATTTTTTTCGACTCCCTTATAAGGCGTGGATTTTTAATTTTTTTTTCGACACCCTTATAAGGCGTGGATTTTTAAAATAATTTTTTTCGACACCCTTATAAGGCGTGGATTTTTAAAATAATTTTTTTCGACACCCTTATAGGGCGTGGATTTTTAAAATAATTTTTTTCGACACCCTTATAAGGCGTGGATTTTTAAAATAATTTTTTTCGACACGCTTATAAGGCGTGGATTTTTAAAATAATTTTTTTCGACACCCTTATAAGCCGTGGATTTTTAAAATATTTTTTTCGACACCCTTATAAGCCTATAAAGACCACATTCAGGCTGACCTATAAAGACCACCGCCTTCAGCTGGCCCATAAACACCACCTTCAGCTGGTTTCAAATTTATCCACTTTCTATGAATTTAAATTTTTTTAGCAACCCTCCTCCTTTCGTCAATTTCTTTCTTTCTCGCTTTTGTTATGTCTTGCTGCATGCTTTGTTTTTTTTTTTTGTTGTAAATTTCATTTCTATAATTTATTCATTTTCTTGTTAAAAGTTTAATTTTACATATAAAAAACACGCAACACACAGTCGTTTTCTTTTTCGTTTCTATTATTTTTTTTTTTTTTCGTTTTAATTCATATTTTTGTTGCGTTCCTTTTTTTATTATTTATTTCTAATTTTTGTTAAAGCATTTTATTTTTAGTAGTATTTATTTTAGTAAACAAAATCCTTTTTATATGTGTGTTATTTTATTTTCTTTTTTGTATCTTTTTTTCTTTCTTAATTCTTTTGCAGATTCATAGTGGCATAAATAATTAAAAAAAAAACTATATAAATATTCAAACAAACAAAAAAATATTAAATAAAATCGAAAAAAATATAGTTCTCTACTACAAAAACAAAATACTTTTTTTCATACGTTATTATAAACAACAACAACAAATATTATAATAAATATTTAAAAAACAAATCTATATTATTTATATATATAAAAACAAACAGAGAAATATATATAAAAAAGTAAAACAATGAAGAGAAACAACCACAAGAACCACAGCAATCAATTAATTTAAATTAAAAAAAAAACAATTATTTTTAAAATCATTACATAGAGAGAGAAACTATATAAACTCTAGTTTTTTTAGCTTTACTTTATTTTTTGGTCTTGTAATTTTTTTTTAGTTTTTTTCACCCCTTTCACTATGGCTTTTTTTATTGTTTGTGTAACTATTATTTTTTTACTAGTTTTCTTTATGATTAATTAAATATTATTATTATTATTTGTATTTGAAAATTTTTTATATATAAACAAAATATATATACAAGATGTGGAAGAAGAAAAATTCCCAAAAAAAAAACGAAAATTATGGAGACAATATATAACAGAAATTTAATTTAATTTAATTAAACAAATTTTGAATAAAAAACCTTTTTTGTTAAATTTTTTCAAATTAATAGCAAGTTTTCTAATTCTGTTCAAATTGGCATTTGAAGCCTTTATTAAATATGCCAAAAAATAATAACAATTAAATTCCCAGTATTTCTATTAAATATTTCCTATCTTATTACATGTCTCTTGTTCTTCTTATAAAAATATTCTCTTCTTGCACTCTTTCTACCATTGAAAGAGAATGAAGAGTTTATTCATTACAATTTTTCATAGCCTCTATATATCCATTAAAATTTTTGTTTAATAAAAAAATTACAAGCTTTAGTTCTTTTTTCTTTTATATATAATTAATTTTTTATATACTACATAAATATGTTAATCATGCAGCCCCTGCCCACCTTCCCCCTTATTACTATTACTTTTATTATTTTCTATTTCAAAGGCCGCCAACCCCCACCCTTTACCCCTTCTCTTATATTATTTTTTATTCATCTTAACTTCGTTAAAGAAAAAATGCTTTAATTTTAGTTTAAATTCTTATTAAATAATAAACAAAAAACAACATAATTAATTAAATAATTAAAAAACAACAATTATATTTAAAAATACAACCAACAAACAAAAAAATCAATAAATAAAATTAATTATAATTTAAAAATTAACAAAAAAATCATATGTTTTTATTTTTCTTTTATTCTTTTTATAATAAAACCAAAGAAAACATCATGGGGAATAGATATAAATAATAAATATAAAATATATAAAAAATTAAAACTAAAATAAATTTTAGGTTAAAACAAGGGCTAATAAATAAATAAAATATTATAAAAGAAAAAATAAATAAAATATTTCATATATTTTTCTATTAGCTAGAGAAAATATAGTTTCAATAAATATAGTTTCAATAACTTTTTGAATATCACAAAGTTAATTTATTAATAGCAAATTAATTTTTTTTAACTTTTTTTAAATTAAATATTAAAAATATTATTATTCGTCTTGTTAATTCAAATAATAGTTTTGATTTAGTTTGAGAAAATAGAAAATCAATTTTACATTCTGTATATATGTGAGTTTTGTGTAACCAGTGGTATATTAACCTATTTCTAAACATTTTTTTTCAATTTCAAATTGATTTGCTTTCAATACAAAGAACAAATTGAAAGCAAATAAAGCCAATATGACTTTTAAAAATTATGATTTTATAGTACTTAAAGCATCATTGATAATCTATTTTCGACATAACCTCAATAAGAGATTTTTTTCTGTTCATAATTCTGTAATTCGAATTATTTGTATTTAAATACATGTTAATTGGATTATTAGATAAATAAAGTAGGTTATATATTAATTTTAGTGTTCACAAATATCTTCACTATAAACAAAATATAATTGTAAAAAATTATTCGGGCATATAACCTCACTTTTTTAAAAACTATTTTATATTAAAAAAATACCGTATTTTTTAATATATTTATCTTTTTAATAACCCTTTCAGCTATTTTAAATATTTAACAATGGAATGGAATTACAACTTATAGCCTGAATTAGTAATGTTAAATGCCGTTTTGAAAATCAAGTCGGGTATTTCATATTTCGGTGAACCCATTGATATATATTTTGAAATCACAACAGCAGAAATAGAGATGATATTACTCTTAAGATATTTATTAAGATTTTAGAATTTTGAAGATCCTAGACACAATTTATAATGTAACTGTCTTTAGGTTGATTATGGATCCATCCATTATGCTAATATTTAACATTTTGAGACGCCGATGAATAGAAGAACCGCGTGAAAAAATATTTCTATATAGGTTCGCTATATGAAACCCATATAATAATATCCTTCCGTTTTCTATATTCTAAAGACTCAACCGAAGTCCTTTTTATTTGGTATATTGTGAATAGAGGTAATCGTCCTCAATTTAACAGGACCACCAGTTTTTTTAACACTTATGTGGGTCCTCAGTGGATTGAAGGTCTCTCCTACATTGTGGAGGGGCACCCTACTGAAGTCAAGGAATTATTTGGTATATTGGAGTTTCAATAGCTAGGCGATTTTAAAATAGATTTTTCAATAATATTATATTATTATGCTGTCCTCTATGTATGGAAGATCTCCTGGCATAAAAATCTATTAATAAAACCCACTTTTTGACAGTGCCCTCATATATATATATATATATATATATATATATTAGTATTTTAAAGGTCTTGCGAACGGTTTTTTATCCAATATGCCTGTAAATTGCTATATTGGAATCTCAATTTTCCAGACCGTATTGTCGCAAACCGACATTTCAAGATATGGAATGGATTGAATATCTTTTCGCAGAAAAATGTAAATGCTTATTTAGTTTTACAGGCAACTGTACATTCGATTCGAATTTTGAATGCCATTTAACACCATTTCATTGTTTGAGTGGGATATTGTGACACAAGCACAAGGCGAAAAACTACAAATTTGGAACGGAAAGGACAACAATTTTAGATCCCCTGTTGTCAATATATAATGTGTTATGTTTTTTTCTTTAATTTTTTTAGCTGGAATATTATATATAAAGTCATGACAAACAACTATTAAAGAAAAATTACTGATTTGTACCCTAAACCTTAGCCTTTAAAACCGTAGGTTTGCTGAACGAATGTTATCTAAACTACATAAAAATGAAAACTAATTGTCATAATAGGACAAATATTAAAATATTCCAAAACAATAATGTAATTAAAAACAACTATTACAAATTTAATTTTTTCGACTGTAAATTATTATTTTTTATTTCACCTGAGTCTCTTAATATTCTTTACTATAACATATAGCCCCCATGATGTTTTCTTCTCTTCCCCGACCAGAAAGGATTTTTATGTTTTGATGTGTCCTAATGTATTATTGCTTATATTGTATGTGTGTGTATGCGTGTTTTAATATCAACTCAACTTTTTTTAAATGTGTAAGTAGTTTTTGGTATTGTAATGGAATCCTGCTAATTAATACTACAAATATAATGTACCCTACCCTTTTGGTTATGGTTAAACTTCCACCTATCTCTCCCCCCTTAACCTGAGATTTTGATATGGTAAATGGTAAAATGTTAATTAGATTGTTAAAATTAACCTGATTCCTGTTTGATTGATTAATTTAAAAATGATTTACTACATAGATTTATTTAGAATTATAAAACAAACATAGATTTTATAGGCTAGGAACACAAAATCTTTAGAGGAAATTCACATTTTAACTTATCCATAAATATATAATGACAAATAAAGAACCGAAATTAGATTATGAAAATAACCCCAATCTTCTTTTTTGGGTTCATTAATTAGAATGTTTAAATATAATTAACTTCATAGATTTGATTAGAATTCTAAAAAAAAGGTTAGAACACAAAATCTTTAAAATAAATTATTATAAAATTTCATCTAAAAATGTGGTAAATACAAAAACAGTATCCATAATGTGATAAAATTGTGGACAACAAGTTACATTTCGTAAAAAAAAAATTAAAAATAAAAAAGTTCATAAAATATTAAAAAAGTGAGGTTATGTCTGTCTGTTTAAATCACGTTAGACCTCGTAATAGTTAAGATAGAGCTTTGAAATTTTGTACGTTTTGAATTTTAGTATAGATCCCTTTAGATTTTAAAAGATTTCTTAAAAATTTATTTTTTTTAGGTTAGGTACAAAACCTTTAGAAGAAATTATTTTAGAGTTTCATTCCACCACATCCAAAATTTTAAATTTTGCAAAAAGTAATAATAATAATAATAAATTTAAAAAATAATTAAAATAAGCTACTACTTAGACCTCGTAATAGTTAAGAGAGTTTTTAAATTTTGCAAATACATTGCTACTACTCGATCGATCGATCCACGTGTTGGTACACTTATATTTCATAAAAATAAAAAATGTTGGGTTATGTCGTCTTAATATTAAAGTTAGTGCTTTAAAATATTGCACATACATTGTTAGACGTCTTAATATTGCACATACTTTGCTACTACCCCCAGGATGTTTGGTATTGAAAATGGGATCACGTTTTGGTATAGTCCCCATGTAACGATACCCTCCAATATTCTATATTTTGGGGATTGTGTATATGTTTTTGAACCGAATTGACTGTAATTTGGTATATTGGGTTCTCTTTGGGCAGCAAATCTTCCTACCAAAACCATAAATATTAATTCATTTTTTCTGAAGGCCCCATACAACGGTACCTCCCTAATTTCGGTACTTTGAAGATTCTAATCTCGCTTTTTTCAACAAAAATTGCCTATAATTTAGTATTTTGTATTCTCATTGGGTAAGATGGTCTCCCTTCCAAATTATTTTTAATATTGGCCCAAGTTTCAGGGTAGTCCCTCATATAGCGGTACCGCCCAATATTCGGTATTTTAAGGGTTTTGGACACGTTTTCCCAACCGAATAATTTGAAATTTGGTTTGTTGGGTTCTTAATCGATAGAAAAGCTACCTACCAAAAATAATTTATATTGGTTCATTTTTTTCTGTAGGTCCTATACAACGATACCTCCCTACTCCCCTAATATTGGGTATTTAGGAGATTTTGGACACGTTTTCCCAACCGAATTGGCTGTAATTTTGTATTTTTTGAGTTCCCATTGTATAGCACATGTCCGTACCAAAAATTGTTAAAGTTGACCCAAGTTTCAGGGTAGCGCCACACAGCGGTACCCCTTAATGTTCGGTATTCAGGGGATTTTTGACACGTTTTCCCTACCGAATTGGCTGTAATTTGGTATGATGGGTTCTTATCGCAAAACGCACAAAACGCACTACCAAAAATTATAAATATTGATTAATTTTTCGGTAATTTGGGGAATTTTGTTAAGTTTTATAAGACAATATGTCGTATATAACCACAATTTTTTGAGAAATAGTTCTACAATTTTTTTCTCCGTTAAATGATGCTGACATTTATTTCATTTGGGACGTTTATTGATTTATATTATCTTTCGGTATCAAATCTATATTTCAAGGACTTCAGATTTCGTTTATAACCTCACTTTTTAATGAAATAATTCTTCACTTTTTTCTCGTTAAATGATACATTTATTTAATTAAAAAAATAATATTATTACCCTTTTTTATTTAATTTTTTAAAAAAAAATTTATAACTTCAATATTTTGAATATTTTGTCCTCACTCCAAAATATATTTTTTTTTTTCAAAAATAAAAATTGTTTATATTTTTTAGGTTGTTAGTAAATATGTTTTTAATATTCCCCTTTTTGAGAGAAAATTTTTTCAATTTTTTAGTGTAGCTAAGCTAGTTAAAAATGTGATTTCTTTTAAGTTTATTTTCGTAGAAGCATGCCTAATTTTTTTAAAAATAAATATTGTTTAAAAAATAATAATAGAAAAATAACACTTTGAGAATTTAAAAAAAATATATATATATATATATATAAAACTCGAAACAAATAAATTTATTTTTTCCAAAACAAATTTTTTCATTTTTCTTCTACATCACCAGGTTCACAATCCTCGGCGGGTAATGCAACAAATGCCTCAACATCGGGTACGTCCAGTAATAATAATGCTGCCGCAGCATCAAATGCCAGCAGTGGTGGTGGTGGTAATGGTGGTTCACAAACGCCTGGCGGTGGTTCAGCGTCAGCGGCACCACAAACCGATTCACAGGCCAACACTGACAATGCCTCAACAACAGCAGGAGCAGCAGCCGGGAATTCAGGTGCTGCCAGCAGCACAGGTGGCACACAGACACAACAGTCAGCGACGACAATGGGTTAGCGAGATTAAACCCACAACTATACAATAACAGCAACAACTACCAACAACAACAAAAAGAACATCCAAATAGGACACACGCGGTGGATGGACGTTACAAGTTAACAACAACAGATTTGCTGTTTTGCTGCTACTACTGCTGTTATCAACTATATGCCCCTCCCTTTACTTACTTCCCCAGCCCTACCAAGGCCCCTCGCCCTTGTCCCTATTCCTAGCTCTCTTTCACAGATGATGATGATTGGTGGTTAGGTGGCAATGAAAAGAAAACAAAAATTAAAATTAAAAGTAAAAATTTAAAAAAATAAATTAAAAACAAAAAAAGATGACAAACAATTGCAATGAGGCAATTTTTCTTCTTTAACAAACAACAACAAAAACAAATATATATTTAACAAATAATTAATTACTATTATTATTATGATTATGATTATTATATTATTATTTTTTTAAAAATGATTAAACTAATTCGATGATATAAAACAAAAAAGAAAAAAAGAAAACGGTAAACCACAACAAAGAACAATTTATATATGAAAACAAGAGAAACCATAAAAAGAAAAAAAATACAAATTATAAAAATTTATAATTATAATTAACAGAAAATAAAAATTAAATAAAAAACAACCCCCATTAACAATAAAAAATAATACAACAAAACCACTTTAAATAAAAAATAAACAAAAGAAAAATTAAAGAAAATCGCAAACATCTTCAATAGCAAAGAAAGAAAAAACCCCTTAACAACATTTTCAATTTAAATGGTTAGAATTTGCAAATAACTTATTATTCTCGTTTTTTTATTTCTTATGTGGTCATAGGTTAAATAGCAAACAATAAGTAAAGCAAAACCCCTCCCCTATTTAGAAAAAAAAAACAAAAACAATCTTAATAAAAACACTCATACCTTTAATTATTTATATAAATATTATATAAATAGTAAATAAATAAGTAAATACAATACAAAAACAAAACAAAAGAAAACAAAAATAATAAATTTAGTAAGGATTCATTTACGATATCGTACTACTCTCTACAGCATAAGGAACTTAAATAAACAAAAAAATACATAGCTTCTTTTTTTCTTTTTAAATGTTACTAAAAACCCAACAAAAATAAGATAACTACTTATTAATAAAAAAATACTATATATTTCCCTTATTTTCCAAAACAATAAAAATAAAAATCAAAATTGTTCTAAAATAGTTTCCCCTACTACTTCGTTATGGTTTGTTATATACATACAGAAAATAAAGTGGTTTGTTTTCAAAAAAATTCTGTGCAGTAAGAAAAAGCTTTAACCTAATTCCTGACTTTAAAATAAAACAACAACAAAAAAATCATTGTGTCCCCCCTCCCTTAAATGAACATTTTTCAAAAAAAAAAAGAAAGAAATATATAAATAAATAAAAAGAAGCATTTTTAGTTTTAACCAAAAAAAATCGAACAAAATTTAAATTATTCTTCTCTACTTGTAAGCTATAAAATTTAAGGCACCAGGCTTTGGGGTTATAAAAAGATTCAAAAGTGGATTATTTAATTTGAGGTATTTGGATTATTGTACCCTCCACCATAGGGTGGTGTGTATATTAAATTTGTCATACCTCGAAATAGTCACTGGAGTTCCGATAAATGTCCATCTGTCTGTTGTATTGACAATGGGTTACACACATTTTGATATAACCCTCATTTATATGTACACCCCAGTGTTCTGATTTACATTGGTCCAACATTCAAAAGTGGATTATTGTATCCACCACCATAGGGTGGTGTGTATATTAAATTTGTCATACCTCGAAATAGTCACTGGAGACCCCATAAATTCAAAGGGGGATTTTTGTACCATCATAGGTTGGTGTGTGTGTATACACAATTTGTCGTTTCTCGAAATAATCACTGGAGACCCCATAAATGTCCATCTGTCTGTTGCATTGCTACTACTCCTAGGATGTTTGGTAGTGACAATGCATTATATCGGAACACATTTTGATATAATCCTCATATATCTATATCCGTAGTATTCTGTATGTTGGGTATTTGGGACACACTTTGCATCCGAATTGTCTGTAACTAGGCATTTTGGGTTATCATTTCATTTATCAAATCTTTCAACCAAAAATGATCATCTTTGGTACACTTTGTTTGTAGTATAGCCCGTTATACTTCCTTATAGTACTTACTTCCTTCCTTATAATACCGTTATACTTCCTTAATTTCAGTATTTCGGTCAGTTTCATCACGTTTTCCATTTCAACCGAAATGGTTCATATTTTGTATATTCGGTTCTCAATGGGTAGTAAATCTTTCTAGTATGAAAATAATCAATATTGGTCCATTCTATATGAGTGGACTCCTGTTACTCGATTTTAGGTAACTTTTAACCAAATTGGCTCTAATTAGATAGTTTGGTTTTTTATTGAGTGTAAAATGTTTCTACCAAAAATTATAAATATACCAATGTGAAGGTCCAGTCCATATATAGGTATTTTGAATCAAATCGATTGGCTGTTATTAGGTACTTTGGTTTCTTATTGGGTAGCAAACCTTCCTAACAACTGTTATGATTATTGGTCCACTTTAGTGTAGCCATCATGTAAAGAAGATACCACTCCTCATATTTCGGTGATTTGGAATTTTGGGAACGTTTATCAACCGAATTGGCTATAGTTTTATAGTTTTGGTTTTCATTGGGTATAAAATGTTCCTACCAAAAATTTACATGACATCGCCACTTATATAAGAGTTCCAATCGATTTTTGATATTTTAATGGCCACCTCATGGTGGAGGGTATAAAAACTTGGACTCGGCCAAAAATAATGAAATTGTGGTTACAAATATATGTCTAAGATGGTTTTGGTAGGTTTTTAATAATTCTGATTTTAATATAGAATATCAATAGCAATTCTAATATTATTTAGGTCTATATTGTAGTTCTATCATTATTCCTATTGAATTATGGATGATCTTTGGATATTCCAATTAAAATACGTTCAAAAGATTTTTGTGTCGTTAGAAATTAATACCTTCAATAAGACTATAGACAAAAAATAAAGGAAATAGATATTCCTAAATATTTATGTAATAGAGCATTTTATGCATTAAATGCATATTTTGCTGTAGACCACACTATACCTGCAAATTGAGACATTATTATGTGGTTTTAGCTACAATTTTGCAATTTATAATTTAGCCACATATGGGCTATAATATCGTTATTTAGTCCACTTTTTCTAATCTCCCAATTTATGCGCTAAGGGATTGCTCAATTGTCTTGCTAAGATTAGTGCATAGGAATAACCTTTCGAAAGGATTTATATTTTAGATGTTCGATTGGTAACGTCATTATTGTGTGTGTGATTTTTTTTGCAATATTCAATATGGAAATTGCGGAATATTTTCCTTATTTTTAAATAATAAAAATTGGATGCTGAAAAAACATCTTCAGAATGTTGCCAGGAGAGTTTTTTCTCATCTTACTTTCTATGGAGGACACAGGGATCAATTCCCTTATTTAAGGGCGTTTTAGTAATAATCGATTTGAAAATAATTCAATTTGTCATTATTTTTTAAACAATAAGTTTGATATGGTACTGATATGCCCACAAGGAAACCCAAAGTCAAAAAAATAAATAAAGCGAATTATGAATATAAACATTAAGAGCCTTATTTTTTCAAATAGGATATATATATATATATAAATGTCTATTGAAAAATTCCCAGATTTAGCATTAACACTGGTCAAGATTTTGAATTTGTTATAAATTACTTTAAATTAAATATTTTGGATATAATTTAACACTCACGTTTGTAATTGTTATGGCTCCTAAAAGTATGCTTTAATTTTCAAGGTTAATGATGAATTTATTGGCAATCCCTACACTGCGGACATTATATACTATGAGTAACAATAATGCTAATGCGCTGCGATGGTTTTAATAATATTAATCATACGAAACAATGTCGTTAAAACATTTACAGATTGTCGAAATTCGCCATTCCAATTTTAAATGAAAATGGGATTAATTGATATACAAGGGTTATCAAATTTGGACATTTCTAAGCAGGTGGACTTCTTGTTATCGTTTTTATGCTTTCAATTTTTTTTTTTTTTTTTTTTTTGAGATCTTTATTTATTAAACAAAAAATATTCGTCGGATCATGTACTAAAAAGTGTATAAAATTTTCCGGTTGCTAAATGAAAAACAATTTCGGAAACAATTTCGATTAATATAAGGTTCTGGAACATACAATAAACATTCCCTGAAACAGACTATATAATGAAATTTTCAATTATATTTTGCAGCCAATAATTTTGAAATTTTTAATGCTTGCTTTGCAGCTACTAACATCCGTTGAACTTATTCAATGACGATTAAATGAGCGCATTACTCATACGTAACCTTCACTGCCCAAATTGGTTTTTTTTTCTTAACTTTTTGTATTTTCCATAAAAATTTAAACATTTTCAAATGTGCATTACCCATAAGAACCCATCTTCCTAAATTTCTTAATTATTGAAATGTTTTTTTTTTCTTTTTTATTTTAAATTATAATAAGAAGCGAATCGAGGAGAGTCGATATTGAGGATATAGTAATTTTATATTTCTACTTTCTATTTTAAACTTGTTATTGAAAACTGATCATTTCAATTGCGAAATCCACTCTGTCTCAAATGTAAATTCCATAGCGTATACGTCAAATATAATCCACTGGATTTATGTAAATGATTAAGGTGTCGTATTCGTGAAATCCAGTGGATTTAGTAGACTAAACGTGCTCTTACTCATACGAACCCATGTTCCCAAATTCTTAACTATTTGGATGTTTTAATTATAATGATAAAGGAATCTGTGTATTTTTACAAAATAAGATCAGCTAAAAATCAATTTAATGCATTTCGAATGTCCATACGTTAAATGTTCAAGTTACTAATTTTTTTTTATTTTTTTTTCGAATCGTTATGGAGGATATAATAATTCTGTATTTTTACATACATGCTGAGAATTCAAAATAAACAGAACGGGTCAAATAACTCGTTTATGCGTGAATTGGTAATTCTCCCAAAAGTATGCTTCTTTTTTATTGATTTCAGATCATTTCATTATAAATTCATTGTAATTTTTATGTATCACATAATTTAATTGTTTTAAATACTTACTCAACTTAATTACTCCTATTATAAAAATGTTCGATATTGGAAAATTTGTATTCCCTCTTCCAAAAGTTATGGTATGAGAATTCACATCCTTTTTTTTTTTGGGAGAGGAAATTCCTATATCCCAATTCCAAATAATTTTTATAACATGTCTGGATATTTAATAAAATTTTGTGTAATTTTAAGAACCTAATATAAAATTTTTGTATGTAGTTCTCGTCGAAGTTAAGAATATGCTGAAGTATTTAAATTCTATTTTCAATTTCTATATATACTTTATTGAAAAAAAAACGAACTTTCTGTTGCTGTAAAACCTATGATCACCTTTAAAAATTCGTTGTTTTTTTATTTTTTATTAAAAATAGATTTCTCAAACTTTATTTTCTAATACCAAAAAAACAAAATCACACAACTAAGCCACACAAAAGAAAAAGTAAACAGAAAACAAAACCTAGAAATTTGTGGTTTAAAAGTCCTTAAAATCAAAAATTAATAAAAAAGCAACAACAACAAACAAAATCTCATTTATAGAGGAATAATGGAAAATAACAAATTTTAATAATAACAAAAATGAAAACAAAAACAATTTATGGCACCATTTTTATTGATAATTATAACAAAAGGCAAACAAACAACAACAAAAATCTAAAAAAGCAGAGGAAAACTATTTAAAATAAATTGTCTGTTTCAAAAGCTGCAAGAATGTACAATTTTTTTACTACGACAACACTTTTTCCTTTACGAAGAAAATAGTAAAAAATTAGTAGATTCTTGCAGAGTGGGAAGCAGACCAAAAAAATTAATTATTATTATTTTTTTTAATTTCTAAAAATTTTTTTTATTTAATTTTTCTTAGCAAAAAAAAATCGTATGCCCTTATATGAAAAGAAAAGAAAAATGAAGGAAAATAATAAAAAAACACATAAATAAAAAAATAAAATACATTTATTGTCCTATAAATAAAAAAACTCCTCCTCTATTCCTCTTATATAAAAAAACTGAAAAAATATAATAAAAAAAATAATACAAAAAATAACTAAGCCTAAATTTATTAAGATACATCGTAGCATAGCAGTTTAATTGTAATTTAATTTAAATAACAAAAAATTATATATATATATATATATAAAAGAAAACAATATATATAAAAAATAATTAAAAAACAAAAATAATAAAAAAATAAACTTGTAGCTGCAATTCGAAAAAAAAAACAACATGAAACTACCACAAAAAAACATAACATAAAAATTCAAAAAAAAAAAATAATAATAACAAATAAAAAAATATATATAAAAAATCGGAAAACTTATAAAAAAGCCTATAAACAAAATTTAATTTCAATGCTAAATAAATTTCTTTTTAGTCGTATATAAGAACAACAGCAACACTCTGAACAAAAAATACAATATTTCAGAAAAAAGAAATAAAGCAAATAAAATCAATGACTATTTTATTTGCGTTTCACTTGAAAATGGTTTTCAAAAAAAAATTGGAATATTTTTTTTTAAATTTTATTTTATAATTAGCAATATTTTAAAAATCGGAAAAACATCTTTAAAGATTTTCAGAATCTCAAGATTGTAGTCGAAGATAATTTTTTAGGAAACAATTCTGAATATTTCAATATTATCTATTTCTCATCTCTTCTTTCTCTATAAAGTAGAGTACAAAGGGTGACGTATAAGTACCGCCTGTTACTCATACGCCATGAGTTCATAAATTAAAAAATTATTATTAATCATACTAATCTCAAGATTGTAGTCGAAGATAATATTCTTTTTTAAGAAACACTTCTGAATATTTCAATATTATCTATTTCTCATCTCTTCTTTCTCTATAAAGTAGAGTACAAAGTGTGGCGTATAAGTACTGTCTGATACTCATACGCCATGAGTTCATAAATTAAAAAAAAATTATTATTAATCATACGAACCCATGCATTAGAAGTTTTAAAACAGTCGCCATTTTCTCTTAAATAAATTTAAATTATAGCAATTCTGCTTTTACTATATTTCAATATTCAATGATTAAATAAATACACATAGTGTAAGCTATAAACAAACAAAAAAAAAACAAATATATAATTAAGTTACTTTTTATAGGTTTCATTTATATAACGATATAATTTTTTTTCCAGGCTCATACATTTTATTTTCATATAACAAAAATGGTTTTCTTTAAATATTAACAAAGAATGAAAAAAATTATTAATAATAAATAATTTTATAATTGTGTAACATACATTTATTATTTATTATTATTACATATAACAACAAAATATATTTATATAACTAAATGAAAGCCTATCTTATATGATAATGGATCATAAAACAACAAACCAGATTAGTTATTAATTTCTTTAAATAGAACTAAGACTATATATTGCTTAGTTTAATTATCAATTAAAAATTCAGTTTTTCATTATTTTCTTTAATTTTAATTTAACACAATTTACTCTGTAATAATAATAACAAAATAATATAAAAATAATTAATAAATTCTAAAGAAGGCATACCAATATAACAAACTGTAACAAAAATATATATACTAATATTAATTTTCTTAATTTGTATTTAATTTAATTCAATTGTTTTTTGGTTTATTTTCTCAAATATTTCATGAAAAAATAGTAAAGAAAGCAACAAGAACAACAACAAAACGTCGGGCAATGTCATAAAATAAAATTAAAAAACAAGAAAGCTATTTATTATATATTTAAACAATGAAAGAAATAAGTAAAAGAAGTAAAGAAAAAAAAAAAACAAAAACTAAATTAAAAAAAAACTGGAAACCAAGAACAACAACCAACCCAACATTAAAAAATACAGTAAATGAAAAAAATCGAGAAACAAAATAAAACAAAAAATTAACTTAATAAATAATTAACAAAAATAAAAAAACAAACAACAAGTAACGGAAAAGAAAGTAAACTTTACTTATGTTAGTTAATCGTAAAAATGACCGAGAGAAAACCATCAATAAAACAAATAAAAATAAAATATATACATTTCAATTGTTGTTTTTATTTAGAAAATATTTTATGAAGGTGGGGGAAGACGTATTACCTATAACCAACTTGTATATATGTAATCGATAGCAATAATTTCTTTGTGGAATAACATCGATAACAATATTTTCTATAGAAAATATCATCGATAACAATATTTGGTATAAAATAAACCATCGATAACAAAATTTTATATAAAAAATGTTATCGATAACAAGATTTTCTGTATGAAATTTCATTGATACCAATATTTTCTATAGAAAATATCATCGATAACATTATTTTCATTAGAAATTATCATCGATAACATCAGTTTTTATAGAAAATGTCTTCGATAACATCATTTTTTTACAGAAAATGTCATCGATAACATACGTTTATATAGAAAACGTCATCGATAACAATATTTGGTATAGAAAATATTACCGATAACAATATTTTCTATAGAAAGTAGTATTCATAACAATATATATATATATATATATATATATTTTTTTTTTTTTTTTTTTTTTTGAAAAATTTTATCGATAAAAATATTTTCTGTATGAAATTTTATCTATAATTATATTTTCTATTGAAAATTCTATCGATAACAATATTTTCTATAGAAAATATCAAAAACAGTTTTTTTCTAGAGGAACTAACGTTGATAATAATATTTTCTATAGAAAATATCATCGATAATAACATTGTCAACCGAAAATATTGTCTATAACAATATTTCCATAGAAAATGGCATCGATATCATTATTTTCTATAAAAAAGGTAATCGATAACAAATTTTTTCTATAGAAAATGCCATCACAGCATTATTTGGTATAAAATACATCATCAATAACAATATTTTCGATATAAAATATAATCGATACCAAGGGTTTCTTAAAAAAATACCATCGATAACAATATTTCTTACTAAAATATCACCGATAACATCGATGATATTTTCTATACAAAATGGAAATATCATCGATAACAATGTTTTCCATAAAATATTCCATAACAATAATTTCTACAAAAACTATTATCGATAACATCATTTTCTATAGAAAATGTGATCGATAACAATATTTTCTATTGAAAATGTCATCGATGGTACTAGTTTCTGTAGAAAATATGATCGATAACAACATCTCTATGGAAAATGTCAACGATGACAATATTTTCTATTAAAATTATTATCGGTAACAAAATTTCTGTACAATATGTTTTAGATAACACTATTTTTTATAGAAAATATCATCGATAACAATTTTTTCTTTAGAAAATTTTATCGATAATAATATTTTATATAGCAAATATAATCGATAACCAAATATTCTTTAAAAAATATTATCGTTAAAAATTGTCTATGTAAAAAGTCATCGATAACAAACTTTCTATAGAAAATGTTTTCGATAACAGTATTTTTTAGCAAATATCATCGATAACAAGGTTTTCCTTAAAAATTTCACTGATAACAATATATTCTAGGGAAAAAACCATCATAACAAATATTCTAAGGAAAAAACCATCGATAACAAATTTTTCTAAAGAAAATATTATCGATAACAGCATTTTCATTAGAAAATAACATCGATAACAATATTTTCTATAAAAAATGTCATCATTAAAAATATTTTCTATAGAAAATATCATCGATAACAAAGTTTTCATTAAAAAAATACACCGACAAATTTTTCCGGCAGAAAATATCATCGATAATAACATTTTCTACCATCGATAACAATATTTTCGTAAAAAATTGTACACAAATTTTTATCACAAACATTATCCATGGAAAACACTATCGACACAATATTTACTATAGAAAATATTTTCGATAACAATTTTTCATTAAGAAGGTCAATAGATAACAATATTTTCAACACAAATTTTTCTAGAAATTCAATACCAATTTAATTAAACAACCTTTTAGAAAATCCATTTTATTAAAAAAACATTTTTTTATTCGAGGATTATTTGCAATTAAACGATAATATTTTACAATATTTTAATGTCTTTGACAATATTCTTGGGTTTAAAGCTGAAATTAAATTTGGTTGATATTCTATTCAGAGATTTTTCAAAAATGTTGGAACACATATTTGAAGTGTAAAAAAACCAAATGTTAAATAAAATTGAATAAAAAAATTAAAAATGTTTCTTACGCATTTAAAACTCTAAATACATTAGGAAAAATATGCGGTTTTAAATAGTAATTAATTATAAATACGTCAGGAACTTAGAGAGGTAAGACAATTGAAAATAACGAACGTATTATTCTGTTCGATCATGTTCTCTCATTACTTTAGTTTACAATAAAAATGGAATAAAATTAAACGATTTGCATACAGTCGATTGTCCTTTTCCAGGCACTTGATTTTCACAGCAATAGTAGATATTTCTATAATATTGGAATTTCAAAAGGATTATGAATATTTAAAACAAAGATGAACTAAAAAAACAATTCATTTACAATCGAATTTAGAAAATAAAAAATTAAACTCCCTTTCATTAACGTCTTAAACCTCCACGTCCATAAAATTTAGTTGTTGTATTTGAGGATTGTTGCTGCCGATGATTTGGTTGGGGATTATTAAAATCTCTATATGATTCCGGGCGTGTCATATTTCTATTATCAAATGGTTTATTATTATTTCTCATAAATTGATTAGAACTGCCAGCAGTTCTATTACGATTACCAATGAAATTAGCACGAGGATCGTTGACGGAGAAATATGAACCATCTCCAGCTTCAACACTATTAATACGTAACCCTGATGAATTATCGGAATGTCGAATGCGTGATGAAGGCGATGAGTCATTGGAGGAAAATGTATTTACACCCGTTGCAGTAGCAACTGAAGAACTTGGACCCAAAGCTGAAGGTTGTTGAGCAGATTTATATATATCCACCATTCTTTGACGTATAACATACATATCAATGGCATTGGTGGGAGTTTCTTTTAGCAATTCCGCAAAATCATGTAGCGCCATCAATTGACTGTCATTCATCTCACGCATTATAGCCATAATTGGTAAATCATCTGCGGCATTACAATGTTTAACGGATGGCGACAATTCCGTTTCTAATGTTTGGCAAGCTATATCGAATGCCACGGGTACAGCTTGTACATCAATATCATGACCTTGACCTTTACGTTTAACACCAACCGCCATATCATCATCAGTTTGTGTTGCGACATTACAGAACAAAGATGACCCGGATTGGAGTAATTCTTCTTCGTTATCTTCTGTTACAGGCTCTCCTTTAATTTTTCGGACTTTAGCTGGAATTTTTATTACTTTCAATTGATTGTATACAGATTGAGCATCATAGCCAATATGTTTGGCCACGTTGGCTGCAATGGGAGGTAACGAAGCTAGGCCCCATTCCTCTAAATTGAAACGACGAATATGCGAATTAAATTGATAGCTGACATTATTTACATTATGCAATGGTGAACGATTTTCATAGATATGTTGATTTCGATATGAATGGCTAGCGGGTAATTTACGTACAATCGATGTGTAAAGGAATGTTGATAGGGGTTTTTCTTTTTCCATTTCTGTGGCCTTGAGGTATTTCAATAGGGCTTTGGCACGGACAATGACTAAAAGGTGGAAGTTATTAAGGATTAATTTTTTTAATTAAAATTTTAAAAAATATTTACCTCGATCCCGTTTTTGTTTGGCTGTGATTTCACCGCCTAGCTCAGGTAAATGGGGTTGCATATTTTCTGGAAAAATTAAAAAAAAATGGATAATTAAATCATAACCAAAATTATCTAAAAAATATTAAAAACACCGAATTAATAAAAAACTATGTAAGAAATGTCATCTATAAAAGTGTTATCGGTAAAATATTTACGACGATAATACTTTTTTTTTATTTATTTATATATTTCATAGTGCCCAGTCTTTCGACCTTAAGGCTGTAAGCTACATTTCACAATTAAATATAAAATTTATCGTATTAAGCGGCTTAAATGTAAAAGGGAGGGATATTGAACTACTAAAGAATATTATACCGATTAAATTACAAAAAAAAAAAGTTTTTTGATTATTATAGATAATGATTAAAAAATTTGATTAATTGGATTATGACTACTCCAGTAGGAATGGAATGGAAAATTATTATATTCAAGTACGGGAACAGACCAATTGTCTATAGAAAATATTGTCATTAACAATTTTGTTGTTAATCTAAAATCGAATAAAACTCACCCGACAATTCCTCTTCATTTATTTCAACATCCTCGGGTGAACTGTGTCTTCGCTGCTTTACATTTTCTATTTTTATTTTTGGTATATCTGCCACACGATCGTCATGCTCTTGATATCGTCTGGAAGTGGTTGGCAGTTGTAGGCGATCTTCAGGCAATGATACCTCGGGGTAACGCATAATTTTACCTCCTGGCCGATGATTACTTGGAGATGGTGAACGATTTGCATATCTTTTACGCGAAGGAGAGGGAGATCTGCTATAACGACATCTTGTCGGTGAACGTGAACGACTACTGCGGCGACGTCGTCTTGTAGGTGTTGGTGACCGACTATCGCGTCTTCGCGGCGAACGTGACCGATCACGTTTATGTGGTGAACGTGGTGACGGTGACCGGTCACGTTTACGTGATTTCTTTTTCGATTTTTTATGTTTTTTCTTATCCTTGGTCAATTGCCTTTCTAGTTCCTGCAATTGCTTTAACCGATCTCCATATTTTATTTCAAGATCCTGAGTTTCAGCAGCCTCAACACGTTCCTGTATCTTATCCACAAGGAGATCGTCAAAGAAATCAGATGGTATTGTTTCCTTCTTGGGTTCCATTAAAGGTGCCGCCAATATTTCTTCATTTAGAATGCCATCAAAGAAGTCTTGCGGCAAGGCAGTGCATTCAGCTGGAGGAATTTCTTCAGCGTCTTGCAGAGGGGCTGAGAATTCTGGTTTAACTCTGAGAAGGGATGTAGGCACAACCGATATCCTGGGTGGAGTTGGTGGAGGATGCTGTACAGTTGTGCTTTTGTTAAGATTTGCAGTTTGTTCATTGTCAGCTGGTACTTCACGTTTTATAGTAACACCTTCAGTTTCGCTAAGTATTTCAGCAATGTCCGAAGAAGATGGTGTAGGATTTTCTGTAGCAATGGTATATGGAAGTGGTGGCGTAACTCTGTCATCTTCGTTGACATTATCATTGGTTGGACCATCAAAACGTGCCATTGTTTGTTCCAAATCTGCTATATCGTGAGGTTCATTTTTGACAATAACCTGAGAAAGGTCTTCTTGTGGCGTTGCAGGAACACTCGATTGTCTGTCAGCATTGTCGT
The DNA here is from genome assembly GCF_032173495.1 of Musca vetustissima. Lineage (NCBI taxonomy): Eukaryota > Metazoa > Arthropoda > Insecta > Diptera > Muscidae > Musca > Musca vetustissima. The sequence continues at coordinate 33,174 of NW_026881315.1, read as the reverse complement.
TGGGTGTTGTTGCATTCTCGTTTGTGTTTATACTTGGTCCATGATTATCGGTATCATTAGTGGATCCTGCTATCACTGAACTGGCATCCACGCTATTTAAAGCCTGTTCATACTCCTGAACGGACTTGCGTACCGGTGTAACACGACCATTTTCTTCATCATCTTCTGGTTCGGCTTTTATGGGAGTTTCACTCATTTTTTAAGAAATTAAATAGATTCCTTGGGAATACCTATTAGGATAGGTATATAATGGGATTTAAATAAATTTCTAATATTTTAAAAAAATTTTCAATAGAGTCCTACCACGAAAATTAGTAGATTCTTTTAGGTTTTGGAACGGAATAAAAACGACGACTGAAAAAATTGAAAAACGTTCCACCTGCTAACGAATGGGAGGAGAAGACAAAATGGCCGATAAAGATGAACTCAAAATGGTATAACCGAAAGTTTACGAATGAGGTGGGATAGAGACTAAAGTGGGCCACACACGTCAAACATGTGCGTTCGATCGGTGTGAAGCTCCTAGCCCACACACGTCAAACGGATCCACAAAACTTCATTTCGTATTTATTTTTGAAGCGTTAAGATGGACAGCGATAGTGGTGACGGAAAAAATACCAAATATTTGTATTTAATATAAATTTATTAAATACTTTTATTTTATTCCGGGATAAATATTTTTATTTGCCACACTCTTGAATATGTTTAAAAACATCAAAAAATCTTCCAAAACGTTTTTTGCGTATGTTTGACATTGTCCGCTGATCTGTACTCCATGAAATTTTGCAACAAATGAGAAAATATCCACACACCAGACCACAGACGTCAAACATGTGCGCGTCGCACAACGAAAAATTAAAAATTTTTAATTTCTTTCGATCGGTGTGAATACCGTACCACACACGTCAAACATTGCTTCGATTCACACCGATCGAACGCACATGTTTTACGTGTGTGGGCCACTTAAATGGAAACCGTGTTGTTTACGAATGAGGTTTAGGCAAATTATAATTAGGGATAAGAAAATCGACTTTCGTCTTGTTTACGAATGAGGTGGGATGGAAACATGAACCTACCGAATGTAAAAGCGTTCCAATTGCAACGAACTGAGGGAATTCTGTAAAATGAATGACTGGAACTACTCCGGCTAACCTATGTATTAATCAAAATCGGAAAAAATGTTTTACCATTTTCAAAAATTAAATGTCTGTTCCCGTACTGCAAGATCTACTAATTTGTACTATTTTTTCCATATCATAAAAAATATTACATTCTTGTAGATTCTGGAATAGACAATATATAAAAAATTATAAGAATTATCTCTCCTTTAAGTCCACTTCCAAGAAAACTCTGAGGTACAAGTCAAGTTTATGGCCTGGTCGATTATTGTTTCAAAAGTTTTTACCACATATAATCGTAATAACAACTATATAATTTTTTCTGGCAGAAAGCCATACTTCCCGAAATATGTGCATTCAAACTTTGGCTGATAACCTTCTATTTTTCCATGCTTTTGAACTTTTACTAATCCAATATCGGTATCAATTTGAAGCATCTGAAGTATTTTTTTGAGAGATCTATATTTTCTTAGATATGGACATTCAAACTTTTACTGGAACCTCATATATAGACTTTGTCCTATGGCTACGAGACTAAATCACCTTGTGTAGCAGGGTTAGGCTACATAATTAAAACATTCTCCTAGCGACATATACCAAGACCGGCTTATCGATAAAATCTGATTTTAAATAGTAATTTTATTTTTGTAATCAGAACTTCAAACCCTAAAGTAACTCTGTTTTTAAAGGTTTTGAAACAATTAATAAGAAAAATTATGCATGAGGGTGTGTATAAGATTTAAAATGATACCGTAATGAATTTTTTTCCTAAACGACTACAGTTGTGGCGTGGCTATTTCGAAATTGTTCTGTAGTTAACATTCTCATATTGGCAAAAAATGGGTACATCCATGGTACAATCACACAAGAAAACTAGATGTGAAAAAACACAATTTTAAAGGTAGTGGCTTCTTCTCTTAACTTAGTATTATTCTTGGCTTTAATTATAACAAGTTCTGCAGCTCCATTAAGAGATCGAATGTATATAAAATGTAAATCGGAAAGTATATACATCTTCCGTATAAGGTTACGGCTACATTTCTGTATTTTTAAAGTTTTAACCACATTTTTCAACCAAAGTAGTTATTCCACATTTTTGGAGGTTACAAAAAATTATTGCAGAACATTTTTGATATGGGTTCATTTTTTAAATACTCCCCATTTAAAGGACCTGTTTCATTTTCCACATTTTTAAGATTTTATTAACCGAAGTGGCTTCATATTGGCATTCCGACTTCTTGAATGATGATAAACACAATATAGATGCAATGTTCTTTAATAACCCCCATCAGGAACGCACCCTGGGCTTTTCGGCGTAATACGGTATTTACATTAGAACTTTTTACCGGGTTAAGCTACTTTATGAGGATTTATTAGGCATATATTCAAAGAAATTGACAATTTAAACCCACTGGGTTAACCAAATCCGGTACAATGTAAACGTACTTTAAGTCCCCTACAAAATGGTCTTTGCCGTGTATAAATACTTCGGCACGTGTATAAAGTATAAAGATTCACTGGCCATTAACTCATCTATAAAATTTTCCCGGCCTTCAGTTAGTCTATTAGGATTAGAGTGATCCTGGTGCGGTTCGATTCGCAAAATGAACTAGATCATTCAGATCATCAGTTCTATATTCCATAAATCGTTCATAGCTACATGTCACATTGTTTGACTACTGTAAAGAAAGATCTATAAGATGAACGATTCGATCAAATGGAAATTAGTGAAGTAAGAAAAAGAATCGACTGGAATGTAAAGAATTTGTTGCAGTTCGAAATAAAATTTTCGATCCAAAAATGTCTTTTAAAATAATATCTTGTTACTATAAAAAAGTCCAGTTCGTCAACCCGCGAACTAAGTCATCTTGATCAAGGAGTCGTTATAGAAAAAGCCCATAAAATAATTTATGGGCTTTTTCTAGAGATCATCTAAGGGCCTCAGCTTATTTTCATGACGTATTCTATAAAAAAAGTCCATGCTTTCAGCTGGCGTAGGAGAGAGGGGAGCACCTTTGAACGTGGCGCACCTTTGAACAGCGCTCATAAAATCTTGGTTTAAAATTTTTCCGACCCGCGACCACATTTTTGTATTCGGCAATATTGTTCTCTATCTGCGTAAACCACTTTGGCTAGCTTTTTCAGTTGCCGACAAATTGTGCATGGGTGACCATGTTTTCGCAGGGTCATTGTAAACTTTTATTCTTTTTGTTGTAAGGGCGCAGGAAGAATTCAGTGATAGTTTTCTTTCGTTAAACAAATTTTTTGCATTCCAACAATTATTTCAAACATAACAAATGTATTTTCTTTCATATATATTTTCTACAAAAAAAGTTATTATAAATTTCCGAAAAATACCACAGGTGGGGCACCTTTGAACATACCCAGTAAACTCCATTAAAAAACGGAGTTTTTAACTTTTGGCTTCGATTTCTCAAAAATTTCAAATGGGCTAATAAGATTACGGAATTAGCTGTATTTTTCACCATATAAATTTTTGTTTTTAAGTCATTTTATGTTTTAATAAATTTTGATCAGAATTTTTTAATTTTCGAATATTTTTGTATATATTTTTAATAAATAAATGCATTTCTGATATATATGAATACAATACATATATATTTGAACATAATCACGGTTAAAAACCATGCCGTTCAAAAATACCAAACTTTGTTCAAAGGTGCCCCCCTGGGGGGGCAGTTTTGAACACTTTGACTTCCTCCATTAAAACAGTAATAAAATATGTATATCAAGCTTAAAGTATGTCATATGTATATTCATTTTAAAGGTTACATATGTACCTATTAGTTAAAACTAATAAGAAACCAAAAATTATAAAATAAAAAAATTTATGAGGCTTGAAAGAAAAAAGTGTTCAAAGGTGCCCCCCTCTCCCCTACTAAGTCAATGTCGTTTTTTTATAGGCGGGCTGATGGCCAGGGATTCTTTATATACGAACTGAAGATCAGTGTACCTTCATAGAAGAGCCAGATTCCAGGGAGTCTTCATAAACGAACGTAAAACTAGACAAAAAGTTCTAGGAGTCTTCATCGAGGATTTAAAGGACATGGAAGTCTTCATAGGGAATTTGAAGTCACGAGGGTATTTATAGACGGGCTGATGTGGAGGAAGTCTTAATGGCCGAGCTAAATAGCAGAGAATATTTATGGACAAATTGAAGGCCAAGGACAGTAAGTCTTTATAGACAAGCTGAAGGTTTGATAATCGTTATAGTCGAGTTAGAAATCAGGGAGTCTTAATAGACGAGGAAGTCTTTATAGACAAACTGTAGGCCAGCCAATATTCATAGATGAATTGAAGCGCAGGGAATCTTTGCAGATTCCCTAGCGGTCAGTGAATATTTATAGACAAACTGAAATCCGTGAATATCTAGTAAATCCTAATAAAAAAACTAGAGCCTATGACTTCCGCACATCTGTATATTCCTGATGCAACCGTTTTGCAATTTCCAATTAAATTTAAATTTGATTTGCAATCATTTAAACGACATGTACATTACAACTTTTTGCAAGGTTTAACTACTTTATGAGGATTTATTTGACAAATATGTAATGGAATTGACAATTAAAACCCACTGGGTTAACTTAATCCGGCATAATGTAAACGTATCATTAATCCCTTAAAGTCACTCATTTAAACCTTTATAAGTGTCCAATTAGAAGTATACGGGCATGTTCTGGCATTCACTTCAACGGCAGAAATGTATCGAACACACGCCGAGGTGTTCTGTAACACACTTTACACCCATTTGAGGTGTATTCTTTACACTTACATTTTCATAGTGAGAGTCGGGTGTATTCATGTTTTTCCATATAAAATAAAATCTTTTTTGAAATAAAAAAGGAACATGATGATAGATTGATATGTTTTTATTGCGTATAAATTGCTTAAAATCACAAAATAAACATGAAACGCCATTAAAAACAAATTTTAAATAGATACTAAGGTTTGTCTTGAATTTTCTTCAACTGAATTTCTTGCTTGACACAAACAGCTGATTTGAAGTATGGCCGAAGAAGATAGGGTTATCAAATGTTCCCTTCAAATCAATCAACAAATTAATGATATTAGAGAGTTTCTCTTACATATATTTTTTGTTGCGAATAATAAAATATTAAAAAATAATAATAAAATTATCGTTAGAATTAACGAAATTACTACAAAATTACAGAAACAATGTTAAAAACGAATACAGTTTATATTGTATGGCAACACTACTTCTGCAAATTACCATGTCGACGTTTATTTTTGTCGCAGTTCAAAATTTCAATTTACGTGAGAAGCAGAACAGGAGGTAGCTTCTGAGGTGAAGTGTATGTGTGAAGTGAAACGAACACGCCGTGAGTTCCAGAACATACCCGATAAACATGAATTTCCATTAAATTTATTATAAATATGCGTAGTTACATTTCACTGCGACGTAGTTACATAGCAGATAAATCAAACAAGTCACATTTTCACTGCATTACCGACTGTTATTGTCAGCTAAGACACCACTATGTAGTGAAGACACAATTATGAAGCATGCTTTTAGGCGTTAACATAATAATTCGTTTTTCTTGATTTTTCTCTTTTCTATAATTAAAAACAATGTATTTTTCGTTGTGATTAAAATAATATTTTTTTATTGAATAAAATTGTTACAATTTTAAAATTCACTGTTCACTAATATACTAATGAATGAAATAAAATAAATTAAAAACTTCATATATAAATTAATATTATTATAATTTTTTTATAAATAAATAAAATATGATATATAGTATATGAAGTTTAAAGATTTCTAACGTATACGTCGTCGTGCGTGAGATCTAAAGTGGCTTATACATGATTTTACAAAAAGTGTTGTTTTTTTTTGTTAAATATTTCCCTGTTGGTTATGTGAGTGTGTATGTTTTTTTTAGAATTTTTATTTTATACAATTTCCCTTTTGTTAAGGGGTGCTGTTAAAGTGTGACTGCCGTTTGGGTTCTGCTGCTCAACAGCTAATGATTTTATATCACATATTTTAAAATTGTTATTATTATTGCTGAAATTAGATTTTCCTTGCGTTGAATTGTTTTGCAGATTTTGTTGTTGCTGCTGCTGTTGCTGGTGACGATGTTGCAAATCGGCAAATGATCGAACCTGCAAGAAAAGGCCACTATTCAAGAGGCGCGCCTGATGTTCTTGGGCTTTGGCACGCAAACAGGCAATTGAATTGTTTCTGAAAATAAAGATAAAAGGAGGAAACAAATTAATAAATAAAAGACTATTTGAATATAAAATAAATAATGTTTATTTATCTTAATATTACTATAAATATTAAAAGACGAGATGGAAGAATTTTTAATTGGCGACCAAAGAGTTTTAGTAGGCATTCTAAAGGATGAGTGGTATTTATATCTGGGCTGAAGGCCATGTGAGCCTTCATTGAAGATCTGATGGTTAGGCAGTATTTGTAGACGAGCTAAGCCTCAGAGACGGGGCTTTATATGCGATCTGATGGGCTGGGAGTCTTTATGGTCGAGCTAAAGGCCAGGGGGTATTTATGATGTCTTTATATTCTGGCTCGAGACTATTGAGTCGGGTTGAAGGACGACTTCAAGGCCAGGGAGTTTTTGTAGATGAGCTGGAGGTTAGGGAATATTTATAGACGAACTAAAGGCTGGGGATAGCCAGTATGACTTTATAAAAAAGGCCGAGGGCTATTAAATTGCTATAGACTAATTGGAGGTCAGGGAGTCTCAATAAACGTGCTGAAGACCAATAGTATTTATAGGCAAGTTCGAGGCTAGGGAGTCGGGCTTAAGGTCAGAGAGTATTTATAGACAAGCTAAAAGCATTACCTGGGCTTTATAGAAGAACAGAAAATCAGGAAGTTTATAAAGACGAGAGACCCAGGAAGTCTTTATAGATGAGCTGCGGGCCTAAGAGATTCTATAGACATTTTGAAGGCCAGAGAGTCTTGATCTGAAGACCAGGTGGTCTTTATAGAAGAACTTGAGTCCAAGTGGTCTCTGAAGACGAACTGGAGATCAGGAAGTCTTTATAGACGGATTGAATACTAGATTGCCTTTATAGAAGAACTGAAGGACGGGGAGTTTTAATAAACCATCTGAAGGCCATGAAGTCTTAATAGACGAGTTGGGGGCCTGTGAGACTTATAGACGATCTGAGGGCCACCTATCTGAGTATTCATTGAGCTGGGTTCAGAAAGTGTCTACAGACGATCTCAAGACAATACAGACTTTATAAACGATCTTGAGGTCAACGAACTGGAGACTAGGAAGTCTTTATTGACGAATTGAATACGAGGTTGTCTTTATAGACGAGTTAGTGACCTGTGAGATTAAAGACTGGAGGTCTGGGAGTTTTAATAGACACCCCGAAGGGCAGATAGTCTTCATAGACGGGCTGAGGACCAGACAGTCTTTATAGACGAGCTTCAGGTTCAGGAGTCTCCGTAGACGGAATTGAGTCTTTACAGACGAGGTGGGGCCCTGCGAGACTTTATAGACGAGCTAGAGAGACAGATAGAGTCTTCTTAGACGAGCTGGGGACCAGCAAGTGTCTATAGGCGATCTGAAGACCTGACAGTCTTTATAGACGAGCTTGAGGTCATGAGGTATCTGAATACCAGGAAACCTTTGTAGAGGGTTGAATAACAAATTACCTTTATAGAAGTGCTGAATGTTGAATATCAGACTTTATAGAAGAGCTGAAGGCCTGGGAGTTTTAATAGTCGACCTAATGGCAAGGTGTTTAAGGTCCCCTGGCTGAAGACCAGGGGACCTTAAAGAAGAGCTGAAGGCCTGGGAGGCTTTATAGACGAGCTGGAAGCCTGTGAGTTTTAATAGACGACCTGAGATATTCTTCATAGACGTCTGTAGAGACGAGTTGAAGACCGGTCAGTCTTTATAGACGAGCTTCAGATCAGGGAGTTTTTGTAGACGAACTGCAGACCATGACGTCTTTATAGAAGGGCTTAAGACCAGGAAGTCCTAATAGGCCATTAAAGACTACCTGAAAGCCATAGATCCTTCGTAGAGGAGCTGAAGGTGAGGGTGTCTTTCTAGAAGAGCTAAAAGAAAAGAAATTTTTATAGCCGAGCTGCAGATGAGCTCAATGGCAGAGACACCTTGTAGACGAGCTGAATGCTTAGAAGTCTTTCTAGACGAGTGGGAGACCTGGGAGTTGCTATAGATGAGCTGAAGGTCAGAGAGACCTGACATAGAGATGGAGGCCAAAAAGTCAGCATAGACAAACGGATCAAGCAGTCTTTATTGACGGATTAAGAAATAGCCTATAGGCTAGAGAATCTCCTGACACTAAATACTTCCTATCCACATTCCCATGCAAGAAAATACTCTCTTGGCCTTTAGTTTACACGTTTTCTATTTTATTTCTTTTTTTAAGTAACAAATCAATATTTATTTGGGCACGGTTCCGTCCATACCCATTCGCTCGACATAATGCAACGACCCGTCTGGGAATCAAACATTTGATTGTCGGGACATTTTAATAATTCCGCTGCTGCATTTACTTCGCGACACAACCAATATTTCGTCGGATCCCAAAAATTACGTATCGGTTTATTTAAATTACTCGCATCACACGTGGTGGGTTCATTATTACTTTCCGGATCGCAAGTGGTGGCCGAGCAAGGTATAATCCAAACCCATTTCTTATTTGGAATACATTCACGTTTAATGGGATCAAATAGAAGACTGTCAGGACATTTTAATAATTCTGCAATGCCCGTCGATGATTTACACAGCCAATAAACTGTGGGATCCCAAAAATTTCGTATGGGAATATTTACGTTACGTTGATTGCACTGTGGTTGATTGTTACTTTCGGGATCACATGCCAAAGATGGAGTTTGGAGGATCGAAACTAAAATCGCTAGAAAGGCGACTGGAAACAAAATATAAACATTTTGATAAGAAAAAGTTTGATTCGTGCAAATAGGTTTGGTGTAGAAGTATTCCGAAAGTTAGTTCGAAATACCAATTACTTCTATAGTAGATAAAATGTGTGCTCCAAAAAAACTTACTGACTTTCATAGTGATTGTGTTGTCTTTTCGCAGCGCTGATAAGTATCGTCTCAATGTCCCAAGGTGACTCTAATTTATAAACTATTTGCAAGTGAAATATGTTCTTCAGAATTTATAGAGACCAACCCAAATATTTGTTATTTTTTAATATTTGTAATTATGTTGTTTGTCCACTATATACACCCTATAGTTAGTATTTAAGTAATGCTTTTAATAGAAAACTCGACATCGAACAAGGACAAAATCGAATGATTGAAGTTCTAGAAGTCTTTATACAGGTGTCTGAATGGGGAGTTGAAGCCAGTGGATCTATATAGAAGAGTTGAAGACCAAACCGTATTTATAGGTGATCCGAAATTCAAAAAGTCTTTATAGATTTACTGCAGACCCAAGCCGTCTCTGTAAAAGAGTTGAAGATCAGGTAGTCTAGCGGGAGTCCAGGAAGTCTTTATAGGCGAGCTGAGATATAGGTGGTCTATATAAATTAACTGAAAGCCACGAAGTATTCATAGAGCAACAGAAGGCCAGTGTGTCCTTATAGAAGAGCTGTATGATAAGTATTTACAGAGCTTAATACCAGGAAGTATTTATAGATGAGCTAAAGGTCAGAGAGTCTTTATGAATGAGCTGAAAAACGGGGAAGGCTTAGGAGTTTTTAAAAGCCAGTTCGAATGACGAGTTGAACGCATGCGAATTATAATGAACGATGTAAAAACTAGGTAGTCTTTATAGATGGGCTGAAGATTAAGAAATCTTTATAGTCGACCTGAAGCCAATGTGTGTTATTTTAGACGAACGGAATGTATCAGTTTTAAAGGCTAGGCAGTCTTCACAGACAAACTGAGACCAGGAAGATTTTAATATGCAGGATAATAGCTAGGGTATATTCAACAGATAAATGCTAACAGACGTCGAATTCTGCGACCTATACTAAATTTTTCATTTGTTCAGATATAGGGTTGCTTCTTACAATGGGACAAAATTACCAAAACTCGGGAGAAAATGTATAAAAAAAACTTTCCACATTTCAAAACTTTAGTAAGTTGTGCAAAATTTGTGTCAATTTTGTGTAAAATCGGACGAAAGTATATATGTAGAAGCTATATCAAAATCTGAACCGATTTCAATGAGAATGGCAGAGATGAACTTATATTAACTACAGCTTATTGTACAAAATTGTGTGGCAATCGAACAAACTTTGGGTCTTTAGTGCACAATTTACATAAAATCGGAAGAAAAAATATATAGGAACTTTATATAAATCTGAACCGATTTTCAGGAAATTTTACACACATCACTCCAGACTCATTTCACTACATTGTGCCAAATTGAAATATGTATGGGGACATTGGTACACCATTTACATTAAATCGGACGAAAATTTATATAGGAGCTATATCTAAACCTGAACCGATTAACACACATCATTTTAGACCTAATTCATTTCGCTATGCCAAAATTCGGGCAAATCAAAAGATATATAAGGACTTTGGTACACCATTTACCTTAAATCGGACGAAAATATATATGTGAGCTATATCTAAATGTGGACCGATTTTCAGGAAACTTAACACACATCATTCTAGACCTAATCCATTTCGCTATGCCAAATTTCAGGCAAATCAAAAGATATATAGGGACTTTGGTACACTATTTACTTTAATCGGACGAAAATATATATGGGAGCTATATCTAAATCTGGACCGATTTTCAGGAAACTTAACACACATCATTCTAGACCTAATCCATTTCGCTATGCCAAATTTCGGGCAAATCAAAAGATATATAAGGAATTTGGTACACCATTTACCTTAAATCGTACGAAGATATATATGGAAGCTATATCTAAATCTGAACCGATTTTCAGGAAACTTAACACACATCATTCTAGACCTAATTCATTACGCTATGCCAAATTTCGTGCAAATTGAAAGACATATAGGGACTTTGGTACACTATTTACCTTAAATCGGACGAAAATATATATGGGAGATATATCTAAATCTAAACCGATTTTTCCCAATTTCAATACGGTTCGTCCTTGGGCCAAATAAGTGACCTGTACCAAATTTCATCCAAATCGGATCATAAATGCGACCTGTACTTTGTTAACATATATACATGGACGGACGGACAGACGGACATGCATAAATCGACTCAGAAAGTGATTCTATGCAAAGTGTTGAAAGCTTCTGTAGAATTGTTGAAAGCTAGGCTGATGAACTGAAATCTATTAAGTCTTTATAGACGAGCTGATACCTAGAAAAACTTAATAGAAGGCCTGATGGGCAAGGGAAACTTTATAATAGAGTTGGAGGACACAACGTTATTATAAAGGACCAAACGAACTTCACGGAGAATTTATAGAATATTTGGATACAAGCCAGGAATTTCTTATAGAAAAGTTGAAGTCAAGAAAGTATTTAAACAAGACGTGAAGCCCATGGAAAGGCTGATAGAATATTGTCAGGCCAGAGAGTCTTTAGAGGTTAGCTAAAGGCTAATCAGTTTAAAGAAAGTAGAGAGTAGTTAGGGAAGCGAGCTGAAAGCAAGGAGGTCTTGGTAGAGACGCTGAGTCTTTATAAAAGATTTAATGGCCCGAGAGTTAAAATAAACAAACTGAAGTCCAGGAGTTTTTATAGATGATCTGAAGGGTCAGGTAAACAACTGATGACCAAGGGAGTATTTATAGAATTTTTAATGGTGTGTGGTTATTACAAGCAAACTAAAGACCAGGAGCCTTTAAAGTTGGGATCTGTATAGTAAATGGATGACATTATAGACGAAAAATTATCTTAATAAACGAGCTGAAGGCCATATAAGTCTTTTCAAAGAAGAGTTCCGGTACAAGAGCCTTTATAGATTATTTGGGATCTTTATAGTCGAATTGAAGGGCAGGAAGTTTTCATGGATAAATATCAAATAGATGTGAAGTATTGGAGAAGGGTTAAGATACAACGAGGCTATATCTGAGCCGACGGACTAAAAGTCTGAGGAGGCCATATAGACTGCTGACGGTAAGGGAAGGATAAATGGCTTTATTATAAACAAGCAGATGGCCAGAAGTCTTTAAACATGATTTGAAGGTTCAGAAGTATTGGTAATCTGAGGACCATATGTATCATTATAGACGAACTGATGCCCATCGGAGCCTTATTAGACGGACTGAATACTAGATGTGTTTTATTAACGATCTCAATACCAATGACTTCTCATAGAAGAGTTGCGATGCAGTGAGCCTCTATAGATTGTCTTTATAGACTATCTGGGATCTATATAGACAAACTGAAGGACAGGGAGTCTTTGTGGAGTTTTTATAGAATTTTAATGGACTGAGAGTTATTACAAACAAAATGAAGGGCAGTAGTATTTTTTAATGCTCTGAAGGTCCAGAAGTATGTGCAGTACAGATGAAGGATATGGGTGTCATTATAGACGAGCTGATGACCTAAATTGAAGGATTTTATAAAGCAGCTGAAACCCAATATTTCGTCATAGTAATGTTGCGGTACAGATAGTCTTTATAGATTATCTGGGATTTTTATATACAAATTGCAGGACAGAAACCCAGGTACAGATATCCTATATATATTACCTGAGGGTCAGGGAAGTTTTAGATAAGAGCTGAAGACAAGGGATCATTATAGAATACGCGAAGGTAACGGAGTGTTTATAGAGGACTTGAAAACCAATGGAGTCCTTATAGAAGGGTGAGGATTTTATTAGATCAACGCTTCTTTATATAGGTGCTGATGGTCAGATAAACTGAGAAGAGCCAAGGTCAGGTCGGTTTTAATAGTCAAGAAAAAGGAGAGGGAACCTTAATAGATTCTCAGAGAGAAGTTTATATGATCACAATGGAGATTTTATTGAAAGGCAGGGATTCTTATTAAGGGAGGTGAGGGAGGTTTACATAATACCTGAAATACAGGTAGTCTTAATATATGGGTTGAATATCAAGAAGTTTTTTAGACAGTCTCAACTGAAAACCAGTGGAGTTGACAGCCAGAGGGCATTTTTAGATAATCTGAAGGCCAGGAGATTTTTACAGATGAAATCAAGGATATAAAATATTTACAGAGAATCCACATATTTTTATATGCCATTTGAAGGCTATGCCGCTTTAATAGTCAATATCCTAGCTCGACCGGCTGAGGTCTCAGTGATCTTTATATAAAAGGCGATCTATTGGTAAGGACTGAATAGGACTGATTCTATGGAAAACTATTATGAAGGAAAAAAATATATTTTTTTGAGCATTTAAACCCTCCACCATTGTTACGTTTATTTAAAATTTTGCATTTTGTGTGCAACATGTCGGTATATTCGTCGAAGAGCCCATAAAGTATATATTCTCGGAATAAAGTTCTGTATCGATTTAGGCATGTCCGTTGCTCTGTCTTCTGAAATTACGATAGCGATCGAAATATTTAAAATCCTTGAACGTTTACACGGAATGCTACTATTCCTAGGAACTACGATATTGAAAATGGGATATATGGGCCCGCAAATTGGAAAAGTACCAAAATGGTATCGCCATATTTTCGGTAATTTGATGGTCCTGAACGAATTTTCCATTGAATGTTTTAGCTGCATTTTTAAGGGTAATGAATCCATTTTCCAAACGATGGTCTTGTAATTTGGTATTCCGGGTTCGTGGAGATTGAATTGAAGTCCTTGTTTTGGTATAGCCACCATATGAAGGTGTTACCACATTTTTGGTATTTAAAAGTTTTTATATGAACTTTTAACCGAAGTGGCTATAATTTTGCATTCCGAGTTCTTAAAGGGTGAAACCTATAGATCAATGCTTTGACAAATACTCCATATAATAATCCCATAACTGTAATTTGGCACTTTCGATTCGTGAGGGAAAAAAGGTTCCCAGAATGTGTTAAATGTGTTTACAGATTCTCTTTACAAAGGGCCTGCATTATTTTTGGTATTTAAGATGGTCCTAGCCTCATTCTGCAAGTGTTATGGCCAATATTCGCCAATAACTTGACATACAAAGCTCCTGTCCAGTACGTTGAATGCCAAGCATTTTCAAACCTGAGTCTATAATTTAAAATTCGTTTTCCCACAGGATAAAAAATGTTAAATGTTAAAAATGTTAGATGGTTCTGCCAATAACATGTCTATAAGTAGTTATTTCGAATTTTCGCAAAATAAAACACCTCATTTCAAAATATTTTTAATATATGCCAATATTTTGACATAGAAAAGGCAATGGTACGGTCCAGTTTAAGTACGTTGTATGTCCTATATATTGTATGTCCTATATATATTTGATATTGTGGGTTCTTAATAGGTAGCAGATCTTCTTACCAAAAATTATTAATATTAGGTTGGGAAAAAAGAAATCCATTTGGCTGGTCGTCGAAAATGCAGTCATAACATCGCCCAGAAGTAAAAAATCGAACATAAAACTGTTTTAAACCATTTACATAAAGCTGGATTCAAAAAGAAGCTCGATGTTTGGGTGCCACACCAATTAACAGCAGAAAAAATAGGATGGATCGAATTTCTATCTGCGAAGCCTTTACCCGAGTTTCGGAGTAGCCCCCATATAATGGTAACTCCAATATTTTGCGTATGTTTTTCAAACGTATTTGGGAAATTTGGTATTTTAAGTTCTCAGTGGTTAAAAAATCTTCCACCAAAAAATTATTAACACTAGATTGCCGAAGGCGGTCATTTTGACCGCTTTTCAATTTCAAGTACAAAAACAACTGTGCATATAATGACACTTTTTTATAAAAAAGTCACCAAATTTTTAAAAAAAGTGTTATTATATGCACAGTTGTATTTGTACTTGAAATTGAAAAGCGGTCAAAATGACCGCCTTCGGCAATCTAGTGTTAATAACGGTTCAGTTTTTAGCATAGCCCCCATATAACGGAACCTGCCCGTGGTATGGTGAAGGGTAAAAACATTTCGACCCGGACGAACATAACGATATTTTTACATATTGAAAATTATATTTGTCTACAAAACTAATAATTATGATAAACAATAAATAAGAAAATATAATTTACAGTGACATTCAAAACTGAGCATAATTAATTTTTTGGGTTTGGAATTAACATAGGGAAGAGAGTGAAAATAAGAATGGAAATATTTTAAAATATGAAAACAAATCGAACGAAACATTAGAATCATATCATGACTACTACGGCCATGCTTTAAGGATACTTCTAAGGGGTTATAGGAGTTATATTTTTTTCTGATAAAGTATCGGATTACACAAAATCAGTACCCCATGTTAAGTATTGTTGAGTTAAAAATGGATCAAGTAACACTTGCCAATTCTATTTCAAATTACTTACTTATAAAATGTTATTATCAAAGAAATTTGTACTTATATTTATAATAAATATATATGTAATAAAATATATTATTAATGGAGAATGATGTTCACATTTTCGAACATAACTGTTGTTCAGAATTAATTGACAATTAAATGGAAAATCATGTTTTGCAATAATTAACAAGATAAAATAATAACAAGCAACGAGAGTTTTTGCGTTTTTTATAAAAAAAATACACGTCCATATATATATATATATATATATATATTACATGAGAGATGGGAACATAATTTTCTTTTATTTCTAATGGTTTTTTAATTCCAGAAATATATCGGAAGGATTTAAAATTTACTACCAATTTTAAAACTAAATTTTGCCAGAAAAATATATGACTCACTCTTTATTCTAGACAGCAAATTGTCATAACGTTTTATCAGCATAACAGCACTTGTTGTATTTTTTATCTCGCATGTTCGTTTATTATCAGGTTATGTTCAAGATATTAATTGATTTTCTAACTTATACAGCAACCGATGTCATTCATAGAAATAAAAACAGAATGCACTTTTCAAGAAAAAAGTCGAGAGTTGAGGGTAATGAAATCAAAATAGGTCAAGGTGATATGATATCCTACACAACAATAACTGTACTTTAACTTCTGCGTAGCTTATTCCGGAACATAAGCAAATTTTCTCGATATTTACATATGATGAAATGATATATTAAACCTTATACATGTTCACACATCTGTCATCTATTTATACCCTTCACCACACTGTGGTACAGGACATTATGTCTTTGTGCATATGTTTGTAACAGGCAAAAGAAAACGAGATAGACACATGGTTCCTTTTGAGAATATACATAGAATAGCATGTTAAATTGTAAACAAAGTACAGGTCGCATTTATGATCCGATTTGGATGAAATTTGGCACAGCTCAGTTCTTTGCTCCAAGGACGAACCCATATATATTTTAGTATGATTTAAGGTAAATATCTTTCGATTTGCACGAAATTTGGCACAGCTTACTAAATTGAGTCTATAATTATCTGTGTTAAGTTTCGTGAAAGCCGGTTCAGATTTAGTTATAGCTCCCATATATATGTTCTGCCGATTCAGGGTAATTGGTGCGCCAAAGTCCCTAAATATCTTTCGATTTGCACGAAATTTGGCATAGTGTACTAAATTAAGTCTAGAATGAAGTGTGCTAAGTTTCGTGGAAATCAGTTCAGATTTAGATACAGCTCCCATATATATATATATATATATATATGTATATTCATCCGATTTAAGGTAAATGGTGCGCCAAAGACCCTAAATATCTTTCGATATACATGGAATTTTCCATAGCGTACTTAATTGAGTGTATAATGATTTGTTCTAAGTTTCGTGAAAATCGGTTCAGATTTAGATATAGCTCCTATATATATTTTCGTCCTATTATATTATATCTTATAAATCTTTCCTCCAGTTTCATGTCAATGTTCTTTCTAAAAGACAATGTCTGTTAGGAGACTTTGTAGAATATACCCAAAGTGGTGAAGGGTATCATATAATCGGCCCAGTCCGACTTTACTACTTTCCTTACTGGTTTTATCATATTAATTTGTATCATACAAATTTGTCTAATTTGTATCATATTAAAAGTCCACCATCTCACATTTATCCACTGGCAAATTTTCCACGTCATGTCCTCCCACAAGGAACATATACACCAAAATATGTACATTTTGTAGGCTTTCAACAAATCTTTTGTCTAAATATGGACCGATTATAATCTATCCCTTCTATGTGCATTTTCGTGAAAAGCGGGTTATAATTGTGACGCCTAGAGCGATTAGAAAAACAAACAAAATTAATGTTATGGTCCATTTTATTCCCCAAATATCATCTAATCACTACCGAAACTTATAGGCGTCGTTTTTGTCCCTAATCGGAACTTCATGCAAAATTTCATAGCGATCAGTGCTTCATTTACGCCCTTTAGTGTGTTAATGACTATACTAAACAATATCAGAATACGTGGACCTCCTTAAATTTATTCAACTCCTCTATGCGAGTACATATGTATATTACTCACTCCTCTTAGATATTCTCCGGTCTATGTCCTTATATATATACGTCATAGAATGCAAATTTTGGCTTTGTTCACAAGTTTGGATCTATTTGGTCCATTATCATGAAAAGAGTCGCGTTTGTTACTTGATCAAATCCCTTTCGCCATGAAAATGCCTCTAGACAAACAAACTAAAATGTGGGATTTGTGCGCCAATATTTCGCGGCGTTACAAACCCTTAATATGTCTGAAATTATCTGAAATACCGTTATATGGGAGCTACACCAAATGTGGACCGATATTGATCATTTGTAGTAAGAAGATTTGACACCCATTGATAACCCAAAATTTCGAAATAGAACAAGCCTTAACTCCCCAAAATATTGAATAATGGAGGGTACCATTACATGAGGTCTACCCTGAATCATGGGTCGATATTTATAAATTTTACTAGGGATATTCTATAATCATCCGAAATGTAATCACCCGAAATATAAAATTGCAGGCAATTCGGTTGAAAACGTACCCAAACTCCTCAACATACGGCAATTTGGGATATTGATAACATTTGGTAGGAAGAGGTACTACTAACATAGCATTTTATTCCGATCAAGAACATATATATTCTATGATATATCCGACAAATATTTCTAAGCGTTGCAAAAAGAATGACAAAGTGAAAGGTCCATCCTCCATAGACATGAGAATTTACATAGATCTTCTGTAGGCAATAAATCTCCAGAGACAGTCCTCTCGGCAGGTCTCATTTATCCACCGAAGTGGCTGAAATTAGACATTGTAGGTTTTATCGGAAATTCCCCTCCAAAGTAGCTGAAATTTTGTATTGCGGATTCATGGTGAATAAACAATTTTTTCCAGATAATTTTCAGTATAGGTGCAGATTTTCAAATATCTCTAATGCAATAGCTATCTTCGACATATCTCTATAGGAAAGTTTTAGGTGGAATTCGACTTCCAAAAGATTGAGTACATTTCCCAGTTTTTTTGCAGATTCAGGTTCTCTTAAAGGAAAGATCACAAAGGCATCCAACATATATTTTGAAGATGTAATATTTCGTTTACCCTTCAAAAATTAGTTAATAGACAGAATATCTCCTTCAGGAGATTTATAACTGAATTCTATAGACCTATTTTTCCCCTGACAAGCTTCTATTAATTACATATTCCTATACATAATCGTACGTAAATGATATTCCAACATAAAAGACCACCCCGAGGAAAATGAAGATACTAAATAAGCAAGGACCTCAACCATTGTACAAAATTCTGTAAGGTGTTGTTTCTAGGCAACGAAAGATGGCAGCTCTCGGAAAGGCTACAGCAGAACAGTCATATACTTAGCTGGAATATAAAAAAAAAAAATATTAACGAAACTTACACAAAGGCTAATTTTCATTGGCGAACATGGCTAAATTCATGCAGAGACATCGGTCAAAGAGATAAAAGTATAAAAATACGACAATCGATACGTAATCAATTTCCAACAGATGGCTTTCCCTCTGTTGTTATGTTATAACAACAGAGCAAATAATATTAAACGTTTTAAGGGCTATATCGCAAGCTTATAAAATAAAAACATATATTTTGAGTGCAGATCTCTGATTTTATTTACATTTTATACACACATTTTCGCGTATTTTCGTTTTTATTTTTAACATGCCTCTGTTATGCATGATTCCCCCTAGATATGTTTTCATAAACTATTTTGTCAAAATGCATTTTGCCGAGTCTTTACGATTTCTATGTCTTTGCATCGGTTTACTGTTCCCCAAAGAGGCTGCAACTTAATATTTCTAACCTGTATGCAACGTTACCAATCCTCGTTGAATCGAGGTGTCTATTCGCAAAAATAATCGTTTTCGATCGTAATTAAATTGTCGTAGACGATCGCCCCAACAATTTCCATTCATCGTTAGATCGTGGTCGATATTATGCGATTCCAGACTATAATCGTACCCGATCATCCTGCGATCCATTTCTTCTAAATATGTATACATCGAGGTAACTGAACTGTTGAGGTCCTTTAACATTTAGTGTTGTGTTTCGTGTTAAGCTCATGAGTTGGTGTTGATGCCGAGCTTGGTTAGTAGAATATTTGCAAATATTCTAAAATCATTTTGAAAGAATTTGTCTGCATCAGTTAATAGACTGGCACACTCTCCACTACACTACGCACCCAGACATTTAATGTCAGACTTTTTTAGAATGTTTTTTGAAGGTGTATCCTAAAGTGTCACTACATATACACGGCATCAAATGACCACACATAAATCTTCTGGACATAATAAATACGCTACTGGATTTTTGAATATTAAAAAAGCTCTAATAAACCTTTTGGAAATACAAGATCTGCCGTTAAAACTTTATTCCTCAAAATGGTACATAAAGGATGATAAATAATCTATTCTACAGCTATTTTACCTTAGATTATTGTTTATAAGCAGATAAATAATTTGCTGTAGGCTTTACTATATTATGGCCCTGCCATCTAACATTTACTAGAAACAACACCGCCTTGAATTTTATACAGTGGTTGGAATCATTGCTTATTTAGTGTTGCCATTTTCTAGTGGGTGACGATATATCTTGTAGATCTACAAACATTTTATAAATCAGACAAGCTCATTTTAGTATTTTAGAATATATTTATCTTCTACAGCTGTGGAGATATATGCCAAGGTACAATGCTTCTCAGGGTAAAACACCTTCTGTAGGATTTCTGAAGATAGAACAATTTCTACCGATATTAAGGTGACAGAAGATTTTCTACTCTTTTGGGGATAGCCTGTACTAGGTAATGGTGTTGCCATCTATCGTTGCCTAGAAGAAGGCATCTTTGAGTTTTGTGCAGTGGTTGGAGTCCTTGCTTATTTAGTGTTGCAATTTTTCTCTGTTTGGCGCTATCTCCTGTTATTTCTATTTTGTGTTGTCCTTATTTTTTGAGGAGGAGGTTTCGAATACATTTCATTTTGATTTTTTTAACTTTGGCTTTAGTATTTGAGAACACACTTCCAAAAGAAATAAATAAAATATTAAAACATTTAGAATATTAATTATATTTAGCCATCGAATGTGTATTAATTTTTGACATATCAATCGGTTGTAGCCTAATTTTGTCTTTAAGAATTATTTAAATGAATAATTTATAAATATAAACAAATTTTTTGAATATCATTTCGAGATTGAAGACCCTCCTTCGAATCAATTCGTGACTTCCGTTTAAAATATCAAATACAACAAAACATTTCGAAATTTGTTTCCACACCTATCTCAATTCGCAGAAATAAAGTTACTATCACTATTTTCATTTATATTGTTGATATCTAAGAGATATGTTATCTATTTATCTATAAACTACATATCAAAAAACTATGTGCAAAAATATCTTAGAAATCAATTTCGGCAAACGAAATTTGACGACAATCGAATTTTACTATAAATAACAAATGGAAACTACGCAACATACAACAGTTCCTAACAAAGTTTCGAAACGGTAAACAACTCTCAACAAAATGAAATTCGGTAAGTTCCCACACCTTTCGTCTACGAGGAAAAAATTAATAATTTATTCCGTTCACCCCATTTCTCTAGTAATCAGCTTGACAATCTTGGCTTGCCTTATTGCCTGCGGCATGTGCTGTGATCCCAACGACAACAACATGCCCAAATGCAATGATAAAATTGTCAATACACCCGTTCGTAATTATTGGGATCCTACCGCTTATTGGCAATGTGAAAGTGCTACTGGTACTGCCCAATTGGTTCGTTGTCCTGATGCTCAATTGTTTGATTCGGCCAAGGGTGAATGTGTCATGTGGAATCAATGGGTATGGACCAATCCCTGCCCTGAAAATTAATAAACTTGAAATGTGACATTTTTTTGGAAATAAAATCGATTAAAACAAAAGAAGTTGAAATTGTATTTTGTTTAAAAAGCGGAAGTCTAAACTTAGATTTCTATGCAGAAAATATCTTAAATATTTTCTCATCGAGGAATTCTTATGGAGCGTCAATGATTACCCTATAGATCTACTATGAATATCAACAAATTTCTCAGTTCAGTAAAACAGCTTAATATATAAAAAATGTAGCATACATCATGGCGCCCAACAATGCAATTTGCCTGTGACGTATCCATATTTACCCTACTGATCCCGTATAAAATTCAGATTCAAGAAGTATAGTGGGATCAAATAGTTTAATATATATAAAAACGTAGCATATATTAGGGCGTCCAACAATTAATTACATTTAGCTTTGACGCATCCATATTTGTCCTACTAATCCTGTTCAAAATTCAGTTTCCTGACGAAAAATAGGATAAGCTTAAATTATTCTGGCTACCATACAGATTTCATATTGATTTCCACAGTAGATTTCCGAAAAAAAAACTTATTTAGCATATTATAGGTACGAATTCTATAGATATAATTTCCTTTGAGTTTTGAGGTTGCGGGTCCTTTAAAGGTATTCTATACATAGATAATTCTTTTTTTATTAAATACAACAATATTTTTCTTTGTCCAAAATCAATTATCAATATTTTCAATTAATTTGGGCCGTATTACAGATAACTTATCTATCAATTATAAATAAAAACCTGCGCAAAAAATATTTTGCAAAACGTATTCCCATTTCGCCATCGCAATTTGCCTATAAATAACAAACTGGAACTGAGAAGCCTACATCAGATCCTTACATTGTTTCGAAACTCAATCAACATTCAAAATGAAATTTGGTAAGATCCGAATCTTCTATCTGAAAATAAATAAAAAACTCTTCTTTCACCCCCTCTAGTCACCATTTTGACCATCTTGGCTTGCATTATTGCCAGCAGCATGTGCTGCAATCCTGACGACAACAACATGCCTGTTTGCCACGACAAAATTGTCAAGGTACCCATTCGTAATCATTGGGATCCTGTATCCTATTGGGAATGCCGTACTGCAAATGGCATCGCTGATTTGGTTCGTTGTCCAGATTCTTATTTGTTTGATTCGGCAAAGCGTCAATGTGTTCCGTGGAATAAATGGGTGTGGACAAGCCCTTGCCCTGCAAACTAAAAGAAAATCTATATGTGAAGTTTTTAAAAAATAAATTTTATATAATGCAAAGTAATAAATTCTAAAGATATATGAAACTTTCTGGCAGAGAATCCGTTACTCCTGACCGAAAACATTCAATAGACATTATACTATTAGAACTCCTATAGTAGGTCTTCTAAGAAGTGAAAAAACGCATATTAATTATCCATAAGACATAATAACGATCCTATATAATTACTAAACTTCTTTTAGATCCTCAATAAATATAAACCACTCTGTAGGTCTTCAATAGATGGATTACCCAAAAATGTGTTTGTTTCTTGTATATGTATTTAACTTTGATCTAAATAAATAAATGTAGACTATCATCTATCGTTGACTAAAAACAACGCCACCTAAAAATACAGTGGGGTCATGTCATTGCTTATAAAGTGTTCCTATTTTCCTCTAGGTGGCGCTAAAAATAAAAAATAGCTATAATATAAAAAAGAAATTCTCTTTAAGGCCTAGATCCCTAATAGATAGAGATATAGGCCTAAGCATAGAAGTAGCCTCAACTCACCTGAATTGAGGCTACTCCTCCTATACAATTTAAAAATATACCTGACCTTCAATATATCTACGGTATATTTCTATTGGTTTTACATGGATATAAAATGTTCTCTCTTCTGTGGCATACATTAAGGCGCTAAAAATTAATTACATTATACTTTCAACATTCCCATGTTTGTCCTATTATACCGATATTGATTCAAGAACAAATTATATATGATTGGAGTTTACTGTTATTAAAGACTTCTATAAATAAAATATCTCATATAGATTTTTTATAAATACACAAGAGGTTTTTTAACTTATATATGTCGACATCTTGTATTAGTCTAACATAGATTGCACATTTTCTATATTGCGAAGCTACCTTACGGCTAGTTAATTAAATTTTACCTTATACACGCCCATATTCGGTCTACAAATCTTGTATAGAAAAAAATCACATATATTAAGGCGAAATAGTTAATTACATTTTGACTTCGAAGTACCCACATATGCCCTACTATGCGGTACTGATTTCAGAATGAAATGACTTAATTATTTTATTTAAAAAAATATTATTTATTAGAAGAAGACTACCTACCTTACTAGAGATACCATATCTTATTTATGTTAAAAATTTCTTGGTCTAAGATATATACTAAATCTGCCATATGGTGTAGCATACATTACGGCGACGAAAAGTAATTACATTACTTGTACGTATCCATATTTAACCTACTATGCTGTTACAATACAATTTTCACATTAAAAACCAGTGAGCGGAGCAGTATAGTCGGTCGGGGCCGACCATATGATACCCTACACAACTACCACGGAACTCTAACTGTTGCGTATGTTTATTTCGAGCCTGACCAATATTTCGTGATATTTGCACCCTCTTGAGCGATTAGAGATCAACAGCACATCTTCCTTACACTGACATATTTTCCGAATATCCCAATATTCTGTACAGCCCTTCTAATTACTTGTCCAGATTCACTTCACCGTGTGTTGTGATTTTCGGCTTGTGGCCTATAGATTGACTCGAAAAAATACAAACAAATTAGTTTTGGGTCCACTTCATCCCAAAATGTTAATCTGATCATCACAGAAAATTAAAGGTGTTGTCCTTGACCATACCTGGATCCTCAAGGAAAATTTCAAGGCGATGAGCGCTATATTTCCCCCCTCTATTGTGGTAATATGTTACTAAATAATATATGAATACGTAAGGTCCTGAAAATATTTACGTGTAACTCCCACATCCGAGTACATACGAACATATAATTGGTATCAATTTAAAGGTGAACCACTCCTCTTAAATATACTATCAACTTCCTGGGTCTATGTCCTTCAGGAGTAAATATATACGACATAGAATACAAAATTTGTCATTTTTCACACAAAAGTCGGGGTCCATTTGACACCCTAAATATTGACCGACCTTTATCAAAACAGGCATGCTTATTCATTGGCCCGATCCCTTTCTCCATGCAAAAATTCGCGATGTTTGGGCCATAATTGCGGCCTCTGGAGCGTCCAGGAAAACCGACAAAAATTAAGTATTTGGTCCATTTCATCCCCTTAATATTAACCGATGTTTACCAAAAACAATAGGGGTCTTCATTGGCCAGAACCCATCCTACATGCAAAATTTCGTGAAGATTGGTCCATAACTGTGGCCTGTATCGTGTTTACAAATTAAAATGGACAGACGGACGGACGGACACACATGTCTAGATCGACTCAGCTAGTCGAGATATGACGATCGGTATACTTAAAGGTGGGTCTATGACCAATATTTCGCGCCTATTTTATATAGAATACCTCAAACAAAGTGTAGAACTTCATTAAGTACGTATATAGATATAATAAATTGGCCTTCTCTAGAAAAATATAAGTCCTCTACAAATAGAAAATACGTTTATGGTAATTCAATGATTTTCCTACTGATCTGCTATAAATCTCTAAAGATTCGTCTAACATAGAAATATGTGTAAGACATCAAAATGTTTTTACATAGCCAATAACTTCTTAAAGTCCTCTTATAACTAATATGCAAATATTACAAGTTGGATTTTTCTGCAGGACATTCCACATAATTCCAAATGCTTTCTTAGGAAATTAATATCCAAATATCATAATATTTCTAGATTCTAGATATCTAGGTAACATTTGGTCTTCAATTAGCCATATTTGCCCTACTAGGTGACATTGTCTAAGATATTCTATTATGCATATCTATATTCTTGGGCTCCTCTTTATGTTAAATTCCAAAAGCATTTCTATAATTTTTTGTATAAGATTCATATCTTTAAAATAATTGTAGCATACATTGCGGCATCTAATAGTACTACTAATCCAGTATAGAAATTGTTCAGATTCAAGAATAACATTTCATTTCAAAGAAGATAAGAGACGAGTAGAATATAATATGTAATTTCGTTTCTTCTCTTCGTGAAGAAGAGAGGACACAATTGAAAATGAACATGATGAAGGACATAATTTACTCTAGAAATTTGGTATAGAAAATATCTCTAATAATGTAGCCTACATTGCGGCATTGAATATTTATTGAATTTAGCTTATTACGTATCCATGTTTGCCCTACTAATCCGGTGTAGAAAACGTTCAGTGGTGAATAGTGTGGAAATGTTATTTTTTCTAAGGAAATAGAAGGATTATTTAATTCGAGTGGAACTAAATTTAAAATATTAATTGCATTTAGATCGTCACGCATCCATGTTTATCCTACTGATGAAGGACACGATTTACCTTACTAATACGAAACTTTCAGATTAGCAATTCAATTTAATTCTTTCATATCAGCTTCAAATGCTATCCAAAATAATGTAGCATACTCTGTGGCGAATATTAATTACATTTAGCTTATGACATATCCATGTGTACCCTACTTATTCGGAACAGAAAATTTCAAAATTAACATAATTAAGAACATGTAATAACTTGGCATACATGTAGTAACTTGGCATAGAGAAAATCCAGATTCAACTATTTTATATCATTGCGGCATTGAATGTTAATTGCATTTAGCTTGTGACGTATCCATGTTTACCCTACTAATCCGGTGTAGAAAACGTTCAGTGGTGAATAGTGTGGAAAAGCTTTTTAAGGAAATAGAAGGCTAGTATAAATCGAGTAAAACTCATTTATTTAAAGTTTAGTTTTTTGTATGTGGCAACGATTATTAATTGCATTTAGATTTTGACATATCCATGTTTATCCTACTGATGAAGAACATGATTTACCTTACTAATACGAAACTTTCAGATTCGTAATTCAATTTAACTCTTTCATGTCAGCATTAAATATTATCTAAAATAATGTAGCATACTCTGCGGCGAATATTAATTACATTTAGCTTATGACATATCCATGTTTATCCTACTTATTCGGTATAGAAAATTTAAAAATGAACATGACGAAGAACAGGATTTAGTCTAGTAACTTTGTATAGAGAATATTCAAATTCAACTTTTTTTATATAAGCTTCAAATACTACCTATAATAATGTAGTCTACATTGCGGCATGGAATATCTATAGGATTTAGTTCATTACGTATCCATGTTTACCCTACTAATCCGGTGTAGAAAACGTCCAGTGGTGTAAAGTGTGAAAAAGTTTTTTTAAGGAAATAGAAGGCTTATATTATTCGAGTGGAACTAAATATAAAATTTGGTTTTTTGTAGTTGCCAAGGAATATTTATTGCAATAAGATTATGACGT
The DNA here is from genome assembly GCF_032173495.1 of Musca vetustissima. NCBI lineage: Eukaryota > Metazoa > Arthropoda > Insecta > Diptera > Muscidae > Musca > Musca vetustissima. The sequence goes on along the minus strand of NW_026881315.1, from coordinate 6,279 downwards.
ATCCATGTTTGCCTACTGATGAAGAACATAATTTACCTTACTAATACAAAACTTTTAGATTCATAATTCAACTTAATTCCTTCAAATACTATCTAAAATAATGTAGCATACCCTTTGGCGAATATTAATTACATTCAGCTTACGATATATCCATGTTGACCTTACTTATTCGTTATAGAACATTTTCAGATTCAAGAAGAAAAGTGCGAAAGTGTTTATTTCTAATAAGAAGTATATATAAAGATCTCCTCCTATTTGAAAATGGACTTGATGAAGAACTCAACTAGTCCGGTATTGAAAACGTTTAGATGCAAGCAAAATTTTTTGAATAGAACATAAAATAATTTTTCATGTATATGCTAACTGAACATGGGAATGAAGAAGATTATGTTAAAGGTAAACTTTTGGTTGGCGGAATATGACAACGAAATAATTTTTCTGAAAAATCGAAGGGAGATTTTGAGAACAGTTTTCTGATTATTGAAGAAAATTTAGATAGGAAGAAAACAGAACAGAAGCGTGATAAATGGAGACAGGTCTTTCCATTTTATACCCTTCACCACACTGTGGTACAGGGTATTATGTCTTAGTGCATATGTTTGTAACAGGCAAAAATAATCGAGATAGACCTATGGTTCCTTTTGAGAATAAGCATAGAATCACTTTCTGAGTCGATTTGTGCATGCCCGTCTGTCCGTCCGTCCATGTATTTTTGTTAACAAAGTACAGGTCGCATTTATGATCCGATTTGGATGAAATTTGGCACAGGTCACTTGATTGATCCAAGGACGAACCCGAAAATCGTTTCAGATTCAGATATAGCCGCCATATACATTTTCGTCCGCTTTTATGTAAATGGTGCACCAAAGTCCCTATATATCCTTCAATTTGCACGAAATTTGACATATGAATTGAGTCTAGAATGATGTGTTTTAAATTTCGTGAAAATCTGTTCAAATTTAGATATAGCTCCCATATATATTTTCGTCCGATTTTATGTAAATGGTGCACCAAAGTCCCTATATATCCTTCGATTTGCACGAAATTTGGCATAGCGTACTGAAGTGAGTCCGGAACGATGTGTGTTAAATTTCGTGGAAATCTTTGAAAATCAGTTTTGAACGTACTGAAATTAATATAAATTAATCTCTGATGGCGCCCGACATTAGGACTGGACTTATGAGTTTTTGAAACAGTTTTTAGAATCTTTAGTGAATCATTTTTTAATGATTTGCCAAGAAGTGGTTGCCAAGAAATGGGAAAAAATTAGGCCCCATCGTAGCACAATTGATGCCAGAAAACCTGGTACGTGTCATCAATGCGTATAATTAAAAAAATCAAATTAATCACCTACCATGAAAATATTTTGCAATTCAGCATGTGTGCATAGTTGACAATTTTCGGGGCGTTGGCTTTCAAGGGAAATCTTATCAATTACAAATTTTGAGGTTGGTCATCATTTTTTCGGTCAAATCAATTAATTTAACCAATTAAAACAATTCGCCAAAAATTACTACTCAGGGAGTATAAATATTGGGACAAGAGGTAGACAGAGACACAATCTTCATTCGAATAGTTTGCAGGCATCAACATGAAATTCGGTAAGTGTTTCAATTATTTTCTAAGATTTAATAACAAAATAAAAAATATATATATTTGTTTCCCCTCTAGTCATCTGCTTAACTTTATTGGCTGCCATGTGTGCCTTTGCCTTGGCCTGCAATCCCAATGAGAACAATAAACCGACATGTAATAGCCGCAATATAGATTTACCCATTCGCAATTTTTGGGATCCCACCGGTTATTGGCTGTGTGAATCAGCTGATGGTAATGCTAAAATGATTCACTGTCCTGAAGCTCAACTCTTCGATGCCGAGGAGGGTGAATGTGTTTGGTGGGACGAATGGAATTGGACCAATCCATGCCCGGAAAATTAAAATTGAGGCAGGAAATGTTCTTTGAAAAAATGCAAATAGAAGTTAAATAAATTCTTAATGAAATTTTAAAAGATGTTTGCGATTTTAACATAATATTAGGAAACAGTATTTTAAATCGAAAGTCTCTGAAGTCCAATATTTTTGTATTTTTTTAAACACTTAACGACGAAAGCGACCCCAAACTTTTACGGTACTTGGAGATCAGAATTTTTTGTCATAAGCTTTCCGACGGATTGCCCGTTTGCGGAGTTCTTTACTGAAATCAGTACTGTTATTTTGGTTTTTCTAGATCCATGGCGTAACATGTTGATTTAAAGAATATCGTCAACTTCCAAAGTGCATTCTTAATGTTGGGCGCCATTCATGACGTTTTTAACAAGTGCAAAGCGGTAAGTTCGGCCGGGCCGAACTTTGGATGCTAATGAGGGTGTATACACTTCAACACGGTGAATATGTGCCTCATCGAAATATTGGTTCTAGACCCCATGTTTCTTTGGACCAAATTCGTCTCAGAATATATATATATTTCATCCGAACTTTGCCCATCTTATTATTTCTTCCAAGATTGGTTCAAATTCTGGAACTTCCAATCAGGGGCTAGGTCTAAATGCGGCTATAGTTCATTATCGAACCTTACGTTCTAATTGTTTATCTCTCTATCCTCCGCAGGTGAAATGATTACAACAGAGTCTTAGAACCAAACCCAAAACGCGGAACAAATCAGATAACTATTTTAATACAAAGAAGTGAAAAAGCGTTAAGTTCGGCCGGGCCGAACTTTGGATACCCTCCACCATATATATACTGATGGGTATAAAACCCGATATGGATACCCTCCACCATATATATATATTTCTCCAATAAAGCTAGAATACACTGCGTCGAATGTTTTGGTATAATAAATGTAACAAAGGCACAAAAAAATATACAACATACAATAAAGAAGGTTGGAGGGAACGTTATGTGGGCCTAGACAATATTTTTTTTTAATTATTGGTCCGCCTATTTACTAAACTACCGTTGTATAGGATCTATGTGGGATTAGGGCTTAACTTTTATACGGTCATTTCTTCTAATGGAATAATTGGTTTCCTTTCAGTTGTGAAAGTACTCAGCTCCCCCGCCACGTCACGGCTTATTCCTAGGGGGAGTAGGGCTGAAGCTTTCTTACCCTCTTTTCTTTTAAAATATAATGGAATAATTAGTTTCCTTTCAGTTTTGAAAGTACTCAGCTCCCCCGCCACGTCAAGGCTTATTCCTAAGGGGAGTAGAATATGTTAACTTTGGAATACCATTTTAGTTTATATAAAATGGCCCAATTAACATAATCCATTATTATTGAAATGCATTTCAATATATTTCAGTATATTGAATCATATCGGAAAGTGCCACAGTTCGCATATTCATTAATTTATGATCAAGCATAAAAATATATACGATGCTATGGATAATTATTTGAATGATATAAGTTGTAAACATTATAATTTAATTATATTAAAATATATGTATACATCTATATATATATATATATATATATAATTTATATAATATATTATCTTTATGTAGATAATTTATATAATAAACTTACTTAAGTTCATATATATAGAATGTTAATTTTCTCCGTATGGTTAGTGTTAAAGTCCTACAACTATTCCATCATGATGGCTATGTATGGTACAATAACTTTTGCAAATACTCCGATCAGACATTATATTAGTAAATGCCCAATCTATGTGAGTTCCATGCTTAGTTGTACTACAATCTTTATTTAAAAGCGGTATTAGCCCCTTTCCAGTAAGCATTACCTCCGCTAAATTCCGAGAGGTTCGTCTACATATGTTTTAAAGTCTCCAACGATCAACATTTTGTTATTAGATTGTTGTATAAGTCCATCAATAGTGTCACATAAAATTTGCCGAAAAGAAGTTTCCGAAAAAGATGGATTCCTATAAACGACCACTAAACATATATCTTTATACTTTATAGCAATACACTGCATTGTTTTAGATCCTTGCGTATGGTCTTCTTTTATTAGGATTCTAACGTCTTTTGCTATTTCTGATCGTGAAAAAATTAGAATCCCCCTTTTATTTCTATCCCTACATAGGCCTTCTTCAACACAGTCAATTCTACTTATTTCTGCAAATCCCGGGATACAACATGTTTCTTCGGGTAAAGTCCATGTCTCAACTAGACAAATAAAATTGCTGTTCATAATTGCGAAATCAGAAATAATATCGTCTTTATGAGCTCGAAAACTCTGAATATTTTGGTAAAAAATTTTAATTCCGATTTCATTAGAAGTTAGGAAATCATATTGCAATTTTAATCTTTTTGTATTGGATAACTTCTGTAATTCTAATTTGACTGGGTCACCATTCTGGAAAGGTTTGGGAGGATTAAATGTTCCAATGATGTACAAACCTGATGCATTTGTTGCTCTACTGCAGGCGACATAAAGAGCTGCTCTGGACATATTTTTGCGAGTGTGTACTCCAACTTTCTCGTATGTAGCGCCTTGACTCTTGTGAATTGTGATACCCTCTGCAACAACCAATGGGAACTGGCGACGATCAATGCAGATTTGATCATTTCTTTTGAATTGAAATGATCTAATACACATTTCAATAGGAGTCCAAAGCGATTCTCTTGAATGGGGATTTCGTCTACGTGCATCTCTTCCGACATTTTCGTCTGAAAACATTAACCAAAGAGTTCTTGGGTTTGAGGTTCCTCTTTCAAAATCAATATCCATTAAAACTCCAGTAGCGCCATTAACCAAACCATCCGCTGTGTTGATATTGATGGTTATCATATATTTAGCTGATTGCTTCAATCGAAGTTCTAAAGGAAGACCTTGTGTTTCAGATGTTTTCAGCTTTTTGATATTGTTGAGTATATTTGCTCTTTGTTCAGGTTGCAAAGTGTTGCTTTTGACAATGTCGTATGCTTTAGAAGTAAATGCTTCGGTAGGCAATTGATTTAGTTTTAGTGTATTATAATGTTCGGCTTCATCGTTGGACATGAACAAATGAATAGCATCTGGTGGAACTTCATTTATACTCTGTACAATTCTTGATTTGAAAATATCAATGTCTTCATTTGTCATTTCACCGTTGGACATTCTATTAAGTGCTAATGCAAAACTTAAATCTTCCCTTTGACGCATTATTTCTGTCAATTCATAAAAATTGAAAAGATCCCATAACTGGGAACCTACAATAAGCCCATAAGGGTTTGAAGAGTTAGAACTAAAAATCCATCGATCGCCAACGGGTGGAAGTTGTTTTAAATCACCGAAGGCAATTATTGAAATACCACCAAATGGATTTGTATTCTTAAATATCTGTTTCAGGCGTGCATCAAGATAGCCTAGCATTCTTGATCCGACCATTGATATTTCATCAATAATGATCACATTCACATTAATCAATTTTGCAAGTATGGAGTTCACACTGTCGCTGCTCAGTGGCCGCAATTCGCCCGAAAATTGATTGATTGGAAGGGAGAAAAGAGCATGCAAAGTAGATCCTCCAATTCCGAATGCAGCTTTTCCGGTTGGTGCCGTCAGCAAAACTTTTGGTAAATCGGGATTACTACCAGGTATATTATTGAGCCTATGAGTAATAGACTGGTATATGGCTTTAATTAAACGGCTTTTGCCGACGCCAGCCCCACCTCCAACGTATTCATAAAAAGTTTTCTTTTCAACAACATTTTGCAAAATATGATGCACATATGCACGCTGTTTAACATTAAGTGTTCTGATATTTAATAGAAGCTCCTCTTCGCTTACTATTGGAGGTAACTTTATGAATCGTATGTCATCGTTAGATTCACTACCGTTATTATTCTCAACGTCAAAAATATTTATATTGTTATCAATCTCGGGTATTGCCAATGCACGGAACTCGTCATCAAGCATTTGAGACGCTATTGTGTTATCAATTGCATCATTAATAATGGCGTTATTGTCATCTTGTACTTGTAGCAAGATCTCGTCAAGTTCGCCTTCTTTAAATAAATCAAATTGCAATTGATTCTCTTCAATCGTGCGTTTATGAACCATACAGGTATTTTCGTTGTCATTTTCTAACAATTCTTCGACTTCGTTTCTCCATGGTAAATACAACATAACCAAAGATCGGAAATAATCGTCCCTATTTGTATTTACTTTAAAGGAAGGAAATCTTACAATTGCTGGCGCTTTCCTTTTATAAACATACCCTGAATTATTTTTTAGACGGATGGGAGCTCCAACGTGATCCATATTTGTCTCCTCATTCTCAAAATAATCATCATCTTGCTCTTCTTGAGGATGACATTTTCTTAACTTGCGAGA
>NW_026881314.1:0-10767 GCF_032173495.1 Musca vetustissima | reverse complement strand
TTATTGTTCTCCGAGCGAGTTTGTTTTGTCATGCTTTACGGTAGCGTATATGGGTAAGCATGGCTGATTTATGTATTTCCATTGTTGGTAATTCCGAGTGCATTTTTCCTACTACTATATTTTATTAAAGTTCGCCATTTTCGAAATATTGTAGCTTTCCATAAATTTTTTTATTTTTGTTTGTCTTAAAGCTGAGTAATTTTAAAAATAGTTTAACAATACTTTCCAATTTTCGGCATATCGCATTGTGGTTAAACAGATATATATTTAAATATTATTTTGGTATTTTTATTAAGTATTCCATGTATATTATCAAAATCATGTGTCTATCTCGTTTCGTTACATACCTCTATGCCTAAATTAAATATTGTTGTTAAATTAATTTTTAATAATAGTTATTTTTAAAATTTCAAAAACTTTCCAGAGAAAAAAATATAAATATTCTCTATGACATCAAATCGTATTTGAGCAACTATTCTCGCTACAAATTCACAATTGCGGTTCTTCCCCTTTTCCAACTATTTTTTGGAGATATTAGTCACATTGTCACCTACTCATCTCTGAGAACACACACAAAATAAAAAATATGTATGATTGTTTATATTTGTATGGGTTACCTACTTAGACACTCAGTCTCTCTGACGCTCGTTTTACATTATTATTTGCCGGCTATAAAAGCCCAAGACATTGCTAGACTAAATCAGTGAACAGTTCATTGTGAGCTTTTAAAGGTGAACATATTGTTGTGAAGTGAAGTGCAATCTTGCATTTGATTTTGATATAACAAAGTGATTATTGCGATAGTGCTACTTAATAACAAGTAGAAAACCCATCCAAACAAAAGAAGTAACTGTTTCAAAGGAGAGTTAGATAATTTTGCCAAATTCACTCATAAGAACGAGAACGAGAAGGCGTCGAAACTTAAAATGGATAGTTGTGAACCGAATAAAAATGAAAAAGCCTCTAAATATACAAAAAAGCTTAAAAGGAAAAGAGACGAAAATAATGAAAATGAATCAGAATCTCTAAATGAAGATGTTGAATTAAACGAAATAAACGAGGTATTTAAAAAACTAGAAACCGAAATACAAATATTAAAAGAAGAATTAGCTGTAAATTCTAATGATCGAGTTGATGAAATAATAAATGCAAACAATAATAAAATTGAATGTACAACATTTAATGAATCAACAAATAAACAAAATTACCTCCTAAACGAGAATGAATTTCCAAATTTGAATACCAGCAAAAGTGCTAAGCCGAATGAAGATAGCGAGGGTTTCACTATAATGAATGTCACCAAGCAAAAACCAAACGTTGAAGCGAATGTCAATGATGCGGAAACAGAAATGGAAGTGGTATCAACGCCAGAAGATTTAAATGAAGCCAGCTGCAGCGATTATATACAAAAAACACCTCAAGAGTTTCCATCCTTAGAAAAATCAGATAAGGTCAGCCCCCCTCCAATATTTAAAATATATAACAACAATGTAAAAGAAATGGTAAAACAATTTGCACGTAAACTAGGACACAGAAATTTTACAATGAATTTAGTGAATAAAAATATGGTCACTCTTAAGGTTGTAAACCAAGAGGAACATAGCAAAATTAAACAATTATTGAATGAATTAAAATATTCATTCTATACCTATACACCAAAAGAGGAAAAACCAATATCGTTATTCGTAAAAAGGTTATCAAGCACATGGGATGAAGAGGATATAAAAAACTTCTTTAAAGAAAAAAAGCTAAATATAACATTTTTAAAAATCATAAAACTTAAAAAAGATAGATGGATTTTTAAACTAACTCAAGATTCTGACATAAAAGCTTTTAGAAGGCAAACATTTATACTACAAGGCGGTGTCAGAATCGAAAACTATAAAAAGAATGGAATAATCCAATGCAGAAATTGTCAAAGATATGGTCATGCTGCATCTAACTGTAGCATGCCATATGCATGCGTGAAATGCGGCAGTTCGGACCACGCTCCAGGAAGCTGTGCAATACCAAACAAACAAAATAATAATAAGGAATATATCATCACAGACCCAAAAACAGGTGAAGCGAAAAAACTATCTGTCCGATGCGCCAATTGCAAAGTAGATGGCCACGTGGCAAGTGATAAAAGTTGTCCCACAAGGGCTAGATTTATCGAAAGACAAAAACAAAAAAGGAATCAGGGTCATATAAATAGTAATGAAAAAGCTCTGGCATTTAATGTCGATCTGCCATTTTCGACAGTTGTAAAACTAAGTCAACCAAGTGTTCCAAGTACAAGTAATAATAAATTAACAACAGCAACCCCAACTAGTAACGTAGGTAATGCCTTTGAATTCTTGAACAACGACTGTAAAAAATACATTGGCAAAGACATATTTACAACATTAAAAAGAATAGATGAATATGCCAAAAAACGAACCCAATTAAAAACTGAAGAAGAAAAGACTCAAGCAATCTTTGACATGCTTTTAACACTACGACTAAATGACTAAGCTAAAAATTATATTTATTAATGTAAATTCTGTGGTATCAACACAGAAAAGATATTCTCTGGAATTATTTATACAAAAACATCATCCAGATATTATACTGTTAGCCGAACATAAGTTATCAGCTGGGAACGAATTTTATGTAAGGAACTATATACCTTTTCGCCAAAATAGGATGTGGGGTCGTGGGGGAGGCACAGCAATTTTAATAAAGGATTGGATGCAAGCTGAAAGAATTCAAGCAAACTTAGGCGGAATAGAGGGAACTGTGATAAAATTAAAAGGCCTTTATAACAAAATTATACTAATGTCGCTGGAAAATATTAAAGAAAGTGATCTTGCAAAAATCGGAAATTTAATTGGAAGTAGGGAGGCTATTATAGGAGCGGACTTAAATGCAAAAAATCCACTATGGGGCGGGAATGTCACGAACGTTAGTGGGAGAATTTTAGGTGAGTGGTTAGACACGTCTCCAGATTTAATAATAAGACCAACTGTGGAACCAACTAGGTGCTGTCGTACTGCACAGTCATATATAGACTTTTATTACATCTTCGAACATAGGAATCCTTGCTTCACATCCGACCGGAGGTGTAAAAACCCTGGACTATGACTCTGATCATAAAGCCATATCAATTGAAGTAGTAATCAATAGAATTGAGAGGAGACTCCGAGAGGAATTTTTTAATTTTAACAGCTTTAATAGAAAAAATTCAATAACAGCCTAAATGAACAACGATATAGACTTACTTTGCCAGTTGATAGAAATGCATCTATTAACGAAATAGACAAGGAAGTTGATACTTTGACAGAAATTATAAAGGAATCTATGGAGAAAAGCATGGACAAATTTACACCAAAGTATGGAATGCTAGCAGAGCTTCCGCAAGAAATACTTAATTTAATGAAAGAAAGAAATAAAATTAGAAGAAGGCGATACAGGGTCCTAGACCGTAGCGTTTATGGCAAACTATTGGAAATATTTCTATTAGAAAAAATACAAGAACATATCGAAGAAAATACCATTTTGAAAGATTTCCAATTCGGGATTAGAAGAGGGTTGTCAACAACTCATGCATTCCTAACTTTAGCAAATTAAATATCGTCTGGATTCAATGAAAGAAGCGCCACTGTAGCGGTAAGTTTAGATTTTGAGAAAACATTCGATACTGTATGGCATGCAGGTATCATAAAAAAATGGAGGAAAAACATGGGTTTGAAAACCACTTGACAAAATTATTTAAAAACTACCTTTGTGGCAGATCATTTTCGGTTCAAATCGAAAATGCAAAATCTTGTACACATAAAATTAAAGCAAGATTACTACAGGGGTCAGTTCTTGGACCAATACTTTACAACATATATTTGGCTGATATCCCACAACCAGATCTTCGTCAAATAAAAATATATACAACATTAGTAAAATTAAACGCATTGACAAATTCATGTTTGAATTGGCACTAAAAACTACAGGCAAATGTACTAAACATGAAAATTTATTAATAAAAAATGGAATGATAAGTGAAGAGGAATTCATTAGACACTTTGAATATGGTCATCTCTCCCCCATGTGCTTGATACATCTTAATAAACATGATTTATTATTCAATGAAGAAAATAAAATATTATTTGATAATAGACGATATAATACATATAACATAGACAATACAATGTATAGTACTGAGCAATTTTAATGGTCAAAACCAAAATAAATAAACAGTTGTAAATAGTAGTTTCTAAGTAATTTTCCTTTCTTTTTAGTTATAAGTTTAAAAAATATTCAATATGGAACAAGTTTTTCATCCCTTTTCTTGTTCAATTAATAAAATAAGATTGACAAAGTCAAATTACAAATGATAATTATAACGGGGCTGACCTTCCTGGTTATTTGAACTATATATACATACATATATATAAAAATCGATACTCCTTGAAAAAGTTATACTGTAAGGAGCTATATAAACTATGTAATAGATATAAGAAAATATTGTAATACAAATGAAATGGGAAATAAATAAATGCTATGTATGGAACAAATCAGTCTACTGCGAACTTCAACATATATTTGGTTATTTTTGGAATGTAAGTATTTTTATTTTGTCCCACCACCTCATGACTCTCAGAACAACTCAGCTGGACTTCTGAACGCAATTTTTCAAATTTTGAATCCCAATGAATTCTCACCACGGTGTTAGTTTGTTTGGATTTCGAATGGAGAGAATTGTATCAATTTTAAAAAGCGAAATTACCTAATGACTTTGGGGCAGAAAGTGACTGAGAGTTTTTGGAATGTTTGGAAGTGATAAAAACGTTTTATCAAACGAAAAGAAAACAAAAAACTTTTTTGAATCAATCGACATTTATTATCATTATAAATTGTACAACGATGGCTTTGTTGTCGCCATTCGTACAAATGACACGCCAACTCATATTGTTATGAGGCTTTGAACATAGAATCTTGAGACATTTTTAAAATGGTCCAGGCTTATCTTAGTCCCTCTATCATCTCAACTGTGGACACTGACCACCCCCCTTGGTATCACCGGGGGTAGCTACTTTCAACACCCGTTGAAATAGTGAGCTGATATGTGTGGCGAGTTCACCCATAAGAATTACAAAAAATTGGTTGAGGCATGGGGTTAGTTACCCACACTTGGAAAACACTACTTACTCTGAAGAGATACGAAAAAGAAAACCAAAGTCCCCTTATGTTTACGACCCCCGCAAACGTATACTCATTGACTTCGCGGTAGCAAAAAAATATGAAAGTTAGCAAACCAGATTCAAGCATCTCGATATAGACAAGGCCACCTGGCTTTCTCCCGATGAAACATTCAATTGTTTTAGACGTTCGTTCGATACGAGGAGCGGATATCGATTCGGATCATTACCTTGTAGTAGCCAAGGTTCGCACTCGTCTTAATATACAGAAAAGGTGCGATCTAATGTAACACGGAAACTTGACGTCGAAAAGCTGCAAACACAACAGATAGCAGAAGTCTACTCTGCTCAACTTACCCACTTGCTTGACGAAAGCACTCCTTGTCCCCATAGAAGCAGAATGGCAAAAAATTGTCCATTCCCTACAAAAAGCAACAATTGGGTACAAAAGATCACCATCAAGAAACCCATGGTATGATCAGGAGTGTCGTAATGCAACTGAGTTGAAAAACGCAGCGTATATGGCAACACTGGGGGAAAGAACAAGAAAAACGTGAGCATATCGGGATGTACAGGAGTCAGAATGAAGTCCAGAAATTTTAACAACGAGTAAAACACCAAACACCTGTAGAGATGAAGGAAACCTAGTGACAGATACCAACAGCGTGTTGAGGATTTGGAAGGAACATTTTGAAAAGCTTCTGGTATCAAATAGTGGCGGTGAAGAAGATACCCCAGAACGAATAATAGATGACGGTAAAGAGTCTATACCACCTAGCCAAGATTAGGTCAGAGTAATAATTAATCGGCTGAAGAACAATAAAGCAACAGGTGCCGATGGATTACCAGCCGAATTATTTAAGACTGGAGGTTAGATGCTGGTCAGGAGCATGCACCATCTGATTAGTACAATTTGGCAAGAGGAATGCATGCCCAATGATTGGAAGCATCCAGTGTCCCCTGCACAAAAGAGAGACAAGACGATATGTGACAACTATAGAGGAATTAACCTTCTTCCCACCGCATATCTAACGTGTTGTGTGAACGACTGAAGCCAATGGGCAATGACATTATTGGACGATACCAATGTGACTTCAGGCCTGGCAAATCCACCATTGACCAGATTGACAGACCCATCCTTTCAGAGGTGTTTAAAGTCATATCTGAGTTCGGCATTCCTGCAAAATTAATACGGCTATGCAGGATAACTTTAACTGGTACGAGGATTCAGACAAGGTGACAGTTTTTCGTGTGACCTGTTTAACATCCTACTGGAAATGGTCGTACGAGATGCAAATGTGAACAGAAATGACGCTGGATTATTGCACAAGCAGATGAGGCATTGTCAGACGTATCGAGCTGCAGCGGCTACGTTGGCTAGGTCATGTTGTGAGAATGGATGAAGATGCTCCAGCTCAAAAAGCATATAAAAGCGTACTAGGGTTAAAAAGGGAAAAGACGTCCTTACAAATGATGTTAATAATGGGCCATGAAGAACCTCCAAATGGCTCATCATAAGTAAATACTGTTTCCCCTTGTGTATAACTCATACATGAATTGCTGTTACTTTATCCTAGGGGACAGGTGTGCCATTTAAGATTCTTTGCTTAAAGTCTTAAAACAGTTTGCGTTGGTGTGCCAATTTTATGAATGGCGACAACCTAGCCATCGTTGTAAAATTTATAACGATAGTAATTTTTGAGTTGTTCAAATAAGTTTTTTCTTTTCTCCAATGTGAAAAAAAGTTTTGGTCATTTCCAAACACTAAAAAAACTCTAACTCACTTTCTGCCCCAGTCATTAGATAATTTCGAAATGCAAACAAACAGCCACCGAGGTGGAAATTCATTCGGTTTCAAAATTAACAAATTGTTCGCTTTGTTAAAAGAGACAAAACTGTACTTCTTCGAGACAAAAGTACCGGCATATTTCAAATGCAAATGCTAGTGATGAGGGTCCAGGCGTTCATAGCCTGTAAAGCCGGTTTGTTGGAGAAACACAGCGTGTAAATGGAAGGCGTTTAGCCTTAACCTAAAAAATGCAGGGAGGTGAACTCCCAGTTTTTGATAACGTAATTTTGTCTTTACAAATCACAACGATTTTAATGTTCCTTAAGAATTCTTAAATTTCAAAAAAAAAAACTCTTGGGGAACAAAAGGGGCGTAGAGAATTGCTAAGCAAACTTACCGGAATCAAAAATCAAGAGAAACCTATTTAATATGAGAGATTTGTTGTAGAGGCAGCCATAATAATTTTGGGAGAGGTACACAAGTTATTATAGCTGCTCTCTGTGTTATGCGATGTAACCAGGGCTGCCAGATTTGACGATTTATCGTCATTTTGAAGATTTTTTGGTCAAAAATTAAAAAGTGGCGATTTGACGATTTTTGCCCAAAAAATGACGATTTTTGGTCATTTTAGTAATATTGCAATATTTGGGTTCTTTTTGTTATGGCAACATCAAAAATGTATAAAGCGAAAGAAAAAGTAAAAAGAATTAGAATATTTGGCATATGTGTGTGTGCATATGTGACTGTTACAAAGCCAACAACAGTTTACTTTTACCCAGATAGATGAAAAACTACCAATCAGCTGTGCCGTTCTCTGGGTAGACAGCAACAAAACAAATAAAAGTTAACGGTTGTTGGTTTTTGACACGGGCAAATTGAAGAAAATTGGTGAACGGAAACGTTGTTATATTAAATTTAAGTTTCAATTTATACAAAGTTATTACAATTTTAAAAAGATTCGATTTGAAAGCATTTTTAAAATTGTATCTATGATAAGTCCCACGTATATTAGTAATGAAAAGAATAATTCATTTTTCGATATCCTTAAAGAATTTCCACATTTTGTGAACGAAGATGAAAAACAAAAATTGGATTCAGAATTTCGCGAACTACGGTTGTTTGATTTTGATAACATTTGTGAAAAGGATGAAACCGATTTATTTCGTTTTTGGAATGCAATAGTTGATTTGAAACGTGGTGATGGTTCATATGTTTTTCCTATAACTAAATTTTTACGGAAGGTACTGGTATTACCCCATTCCTCAGCAAATGTTGAGCGTGTTTTCAGCCAAGTAAATCTTAATAAAACGAAAAGTCGAAATTCAATGGAGAAATTTATACCAAAGATTATTTAAAAAATAACAAAACAAATTGTTATGATACGTTAATTAAAACCGACATGTTGAAAATGATTACCACAAATATTTCTTTTCAAAATGAATGACTTTATTAAAGTCGAAATGACTATTCAAATATTTATAAAATAAATTAATTTCTTGATTAGCTTTAAAAAACGTGTTTAATAAATTGAATACCTCTTTTACGTTCATTTTAATAAAAAAATATATTTAAATATATCTAAATGTGCGTATTTAAATTTTTGACGATTTTTGATAAAAAAAATCGTCATTTTGACGATTTTTCCAAAAAAAAATCTGGCAGCCCTGGATGTAACTACCAATTCTCTTAGAATTTAACCTAAAAGATTAGTTAATTTTAGTTTATTCCATTGCGAGTGGTGTATGACATGATCAGTGTGGTGTTTGTTGTTGTCAACATAATTTTATTCTTCGGCCGCTTTGCGTTTTCGACTCTGTTCTGTGGTATGACCACGCAAATTATATGGACACCAATCAGAGCCAAAACATCATTCCATGTTTTAGCTTCTTTGCGTACACCTTGCCACCAGGTGGAGACCAACAGCAAAGAGATGCTCTTCAAGGCATCCTCGTCACTAATACATTCGATTTCCTTGTACGTTACAATTGAAGTTATGAATTCCTCGACAGCTTCATGATCACGTTGACCACCGAAACGAGAGGGGCAATTACAGAAACTGTCCTTGGATTTTTGTTGGATATTTTCAGCAGCTTAGGCAGCACTGTTGGCTGTCGATATGCGACAGCTTCGATGAGTTGTTGCAATTGTTCGGTGGTCTTTTGTACCATTTGAGGCATTTTGTTGATGTTGTTTGATTTTTTCACTTAAGAATCGATGTGTTTGATTCTTCTGGAGTGTTTTTTTTTTTGAAAAAAAGCCACTGAGATTTGTTGGCGAATGTTTTTTTTAATTTGTTATACCGTTTGAACGCCGTTGTTGCGTTAGTCAAAGTTCATAGTAGACTGATTTGTTCAAGCTTTTGTTATATTTTCCATCAATTCACTAAACATTGTTATTAAATAACTTAAAAACTAACAATTTGACTTATATTTATGCTTAGCACTAATTCTAATTTTTCTAAGCTTATCTCACTAATACAAAAAGACTTACAGACTAACTCTTACCAAAAAAAGCTTACAATATGTCTATAATTAATTATATAATTATATAATCTCCTAAAAAAGATGTAAAAAACGGAGCCCCTATCGATTTCTTATATTTTCACATATAAACTAAGGAACTAAAGACTAAATAAAAGTAATATCGATTTTTTATATATTTACTTATAAACTAATGAACTAAAAACTAAATTATAAGTTATGTGGGATTTAATTAGAAGCAAGGAATATTTACTGGTGTTTAGGATGGGGGTTTATTACAGCAAGAACGCTATACCCACTACTGAGATTTGCTATAAACGGTACTATCTATATCTAGCGTCCCAAACCTACGATGATAGAAGAGGAGCTGGTCATTTCTATATAAAAGACCGTTTTCATTCAAAGTGGCTAAACTGCTCGGAGGCATATAATTGGCCCGAAGTAACCCTTCGACGTCTGTTTCGTGCAAAAGGCTATCTTTAACTAACTTATTTTATAAAGTTTTCGCTCGGTCTAGTAACCTAAGTGCGCTTGCCATTAGAATGTTATCTATTCGGCTGAAGTCGATGGAATCATACACTACTCTATTAGCAGGTAGTCGCCAGATTCCATCTACTCCTTGTTGTGGCCTTAAGCCTAAGCAGGACCTAAGGATTCGCCTCTCCCAAATGCGCAGCCTCTCCATTTGGTGGGAAGAGATCCCAAACCAAACAGGGAAGCCGTACCCAATTAGTGGCCGTATTACTTGTTTGTAGATAAGAAGCCTAACATTAACGGAAAGCCCACCAGTTGCTTTGAGAGCACGCTGGTAGTACCAAAATACTCCTTTCACTTTCCTGAGAACGTAGTCCATATGCCTAACAAAGTCAAATTTGCTATTTAATATAACTCCCAGATATTTAATCTGGTCGGAGTTTCTTATTGTTTGCCCTCCAATAACAAGAGTAGGTTCATACTGCCTGGCGCCGGGGTATAAATATTTCTTCTTGCCTTTGAAGGTTATTGCCTCACACTTATCGACATTTAAATGCATTTTCCAAGTTTGGAAGTATTCGGAGAGTTGCTCCAAATATGCATTTCGTCTGTCATTAGTATTCCTTGCATGAGCTCCCGCTGCAGCGACAAATATATCGTCTGCGTATGCTAGGAGTAATTGCCCTTCGGGCGCATGCGGTATATCACTAATAAAAATGTTAAAGAGAACGGGTCCAAGGAGAGACCCTTGTGGGACCCCGGCATTGACTGACCTTTCTGGCGAAATGTTATCTTCAACTTTAACCTTAAATCTTCTGTTAGCTAGAAAACTAGACAGAAGCCTACATATATTAAAATCGAAGCCTAGCCT
>NW_026881313.1:0-10938 GCF_032173495.1 Musca vetustissima | reverse complement strand
TCGATCTGGATTTCCTTCCTGTTCATTGAAAAATAATTCAATGATCTTCGCCCTAAATGGCAAAAACTCAAAAATATAAATAAATTCACAAGAATAAATCATTCACAAGAATAAATCAAACATGCTGTTAATGTCTACCTCTAGCAGATTTACCTATGTTTTTACAGGCGTTACATTCCACAGTAGAGTTATTATGTTTAAATTTTTACATTGCTCCTTTTTTTCTGTGAAATTTTTTGTTCGCTTCTTTATTGTGTTATGTGTCTTTATCATTTATTCACTATAGAAAGGACTAAAAAGAAAACGAAGTTTTAACACCAAATTGAGCCACATAATGACTAGGATATACCACGAGACTAGCCAGACGAAATGAAATCACATCATCTGTCGGTCGTTCGTTCAGGCTTTCAATTTTAATGAGGATAGGTAAGAACTAAAAGGCTGACTGAATTAATGAACTAGTGAATAGATGAATGGTGTGGAAGCGGCTTGGTTGATTCTTTTAAGAGCAGCACACCAGAGCACTGTCATAATAAAGTATCTAAGTAACGGCGATGTCATTGCCCTTTGACGGAAAACTTCTTTAGCAATTCATAAATGGTTTAATTGGTTAATGGAGCTGGCTGGCAGGCAGGCTGGGACACAGTTGTTTTAGTGATTCCTGGTCATAATTATTATTGTTTTTGTTTGTTTCCACAGTTAATGGATTGTTTTTGGGTATGAAAGAGGATTTTTTCTTTTAAATATAATTATAGTTCACAAAATATAGTTGAGGCAATGTTTTGTATTATTACCGAAAATAATTTAATAATATTTTTATTTTAAATTTTAATTAATGTGATGTTTTTTACAACCCAAAAGACTCGAACCGTATTCCTAATACTGAACGTCGAGATTTGCATTACCCCAAATAATTAAAAAGTGCACATTTAAATAACTAAAGCTTTAATATTGCAACCACCTTTCCTCAAATGTAATCTAACACATAATTGTTTTACCAAAAAATAGCAAAACGAGAAAAATACACAAGTAAAAGAAAACAACAATTAAATTATTTGTCTCCATTGTTTTTTTTCGGTTTGTTCTGTTCGTTTCAACAAAGCAGACGCATTGCTGCAACAACAATTTGCAATGAATTTCCCAAAGACATTTAGCCCCCTGCCAATTGCGTCCAAAAGTTGGTTGGAAGGCACAAATTTTCAATTGCGTTAACTTTGTAAACTTGGGAACGCGTTGGAATTCATTTCATGCTTTCGCCATCAAACATAAATATTTACTCGTCGTAATGGTTAACATGGATGGCTGCGAACGCGAGTGCCTCAGCTTCAGATTCAGTTGCAATTGCATTCTTTAGTTTCATTTTCCCAACAATTTCGGTTAAAGTGCTAGATTTCAGAATATGAATATTATGCTGGCAGGCAGCACAGTGAACACAGTCCTCCTAGCTAAACATACAGACACAAAGCACGCCTGCACACACACACAAATACCGACAATAGCAGTTTGGGGCCATATTTTCCCAGGACATTTAATTCCTTAACAAATTTGTAACATTATTGCATTACTTAATTGTTCAAGTGTCGTTTGTCGTTATTGCGTTTGCCGTGTTGTCGTTATCGTTATTGTTTGAGTGCAACCAGTCATATAGTGAGCGAGAGCGGGATTGAGACATGCCGACAGTGAACGAATTGTTCAAGTCAGAGATTCCCAAATGGTTTGTATGGAACAAATGTTTATGCTGCGCCATGACAAGCGTTAATTAACCCGTGGGGAATTAGAGAACAGTTTTCGTTCGTTTATAATATGTAATGAGAAATTTTATATATAATTTTCTATGAAATTTGCTAGGAAAGAAAGCAGCGAATATTATATAGGAAACTCATTAGGAGAGGAAACACAGCTTTTATTTTATATACAATCACTCAGGTTTGAAACTGTAACATTACATTTAAAGAAATGTATATGGTACTAGCATAGACCCGCTACGTCGTTAGCGGATTTATTAATTACTTTTAGATTAGATATAAATTAGATATACATCTTCAATTTTTTAAGAATACCTCAGATGTTACTCCGCATTTTTGTCAACCAGAAACGTTGATGCTTCTTTCCTACAAAATCGAGTACAAATTTTTATATATTTTATTTTCTGAAAGCGTACTATTTTCTCGATCCTCCCGATGGACCAATGCAAATAGTACAAGTAGTACTTTTTTTGTTTGTTCCTTTCGATAATTTAATGCTAATGGTAAAATATGCAGTACGTTTTAGTACTTGTGTACCTTTATAGTACGAATTTGTAATATAATATTTTGCACAGCGCATCATTTATTATACAGAGACCTGCGTTTATCTTGAAGATTTCCATTAAAATTGCAGAAATTTTGTATTTCTGGTGCGTTACAAAATCCTCATTGGAAAATATTGTCGGTATTTATACCCTACACAACTATGTTGTCAGGGTATTATAGCTTTGTGCAGACCTAAAAGTTTGTAACGCCGCGAAATATTGGTCCTAGACCCACCTTTAAGTATACCGATATCTCGACTAGCTGGATCGATCTACACATGTGTGTCCGTCCGTCCGTCTTTCCATTATAATTTGTAAACACGATACAGGCCACAGTTTGGACCAATCTTCACGAAATTTTGCATGTAGAATGGGTTCTCGCCAATGAAGACCGCTATTGTTCTTGGAAAAGATCGGTTAATATTTAGGGTATTAAATTGACCAACTACTAAATTTTTGTCGGTTTTTCTGGTCGCTCCAGAGGCCGCAGTTATGGTCCGAACATCGTGAAATTTTACATGGGGAAGGGGATCGGGCCTAAGAATAAGCATGCCTGTTTTGACAAAGATCTGTTAATATTTAGCGGGTCAAATGAACCCTGACTTTTGTGTGAAAAATTACAAAAATTTTATTCTGGGGTGTATATACTTGCTCCTGAAAAGCATATACCCGAGAAGTTGATAGTATATCCAAGAGGAGTTGTTGACCTTCAAATTGATACCAGTTATATGGCTGCATGTACTCTGATGTGGGAGTTATACGTAATTAGGTAAAGGTGACTATTTACATAGTATGACTATTACTCCATTAGAGGACGGAAACATCGCGCTGATCGCTTTGAAATCGCTTTGCCTATGGTTTTCGGTGAAGTTAAGAACTCATTCAAAAAAAAAAAAAAATCTTTAATTTTGTCAGATTTTCTATTCGCTCTAGAGGAAATTATTATACGCAGAATATCACATATTTTACAAGGTGAAGGGGATCTGACTGAATACTTAGAGCGGCTGTTTAGATGATGATCGCTCAATTTTCCGAGGGTCAAATCAACCAAAACATAAAGTGAGCAATTTTTTATTTTGTGGCGTAAAAATTCACTTCACTTAGAAAGTAGAGTTGTTGATCTATAATCGGTAAAAAGTGTACAAATATCACGAAATATTGCCCAGGCTCAGAATATAAAACCGCAGAACGTTTGCTTTTCGTGGTAGTTGTGTGGGTATCATATGGTCGGCCCCGTCCGACTATACTGCTCCGCTCACTGGTTTTTGTATATCCTCGACATAAATAGCCCATTATTCGCTACATCGGAAGTCGCTGCCATATAATACATTTCCAGTGTGGTTGTAAAAATCATTGGAAATAAATATCAATACTGTTATGGTAGAAATTTTAGAAATATTTGGAATTTTTTTTTAGTACAAATTTTCAAAAAAAAAAAAAAAAAAACGTTATAGCTAAATATACATACAAATTTTCAGAACTCTACCTCTACTCGTTCTGTCGTATACAATATTTTGTACTTTAAGTACAAATGGCACTATCCTAGATCGCAAGTTACTATGGAATAGGAAGGGATTCCTGGCACTCTATTCATGCAAGAAGTCCATAGGCAAGAGTTGGGGATTGAAACCCGGAATTATACACTGGCTGTATACGACGATCGTCTTACTCATATTTATTTATGGTTGTCTGGTGGCAGGGGGTGAAGAAAAAGAAGCTGCTGACAAAACTGAGCTCAGTACAGCGATCGGCTTCAATTCTGATCACCGGAGCATTAAGAAGTACACCACAGGCAGCCTTGAACGCAATCTTGAATCTCCAACCATTGGATATTCTGATTAAATTCCAGGCGGCCAGGTGTGCCCTGAGACTCCGGGAAACAGATGCCTTGAAATCGCTGAACTATGGTCATGCCAGCATCCTAAACATAACGCCAGGTTATGACCTCTTTAGGGGGGATAGTCATATCAGTGATTATATTCTCCCCCATAGGGACTTTAATGACATCAAAGTTGAATTTCCTAGTAGGGAATCTTGGACTAGTGGCTCCCTACCTCTGCCAGGTCTGTCAATCTTCATAGACGGGTCCAAGATGGAGGATGGCACTGGCGCAGGCGTTTATTGTAGGGAATTAGGTATACAGAACTCATATAAACTCAACAATGACTATAGCGTTTTTCAAGCAGAGATTCTCGCAATCAGGAAAGCGGCCGATATAGTAAAAGCACTTAATGCCGACATTACGGACCGGTGACTATATATGTAGATAGTCAGGCGGCCCTGAAAGCGGTGAAGTCGCATACTATAAATTCGAAAGCAGTTCATGAATGTAAGACCGCTCTAAATGATATACGACAGATAGTTGGGTTATGCTGGGTCCCAGGACATAACGACATTCCTTCACCACTATGGGTGTATTAAACAGGACTTTATCATAAAATTGGATGAAATAAAATATGTGATATTTATCTAAATGTTAATATAGATAGACCTATCCATAAACATGTCTTTCGATTTTTACAATGGGACAAAAGTATGCAAATCGACTTCAAACAAATATAGATAGGTCATCCGTTGGGCTATGTCTGTACTTCTAGAAAACGCAACTACGTAATTCCATCCAATTTGGATAATAAATGCGACCTGTACTTTGTTTACAATTTAACATGGACAGACGGACGGACAGACGGACATGCATAAATCGACTTAGAAAGTGATTCTATGCATATTCTCAAAAGGAACCATGTATCTATCTCGTTTCCTTTTGCCCGTTACAAACATATGCACAAAGACATAATACCCTGTACCGCAGTGTGGTGAAGGGTATAATTAAATTACCGGAAAGATAGATTTCGGTAATGGAGACCTACAAAGTCTCCATCAGAAGGTGCCGTTATATGGGGGTAACGAATAAAAGTTGGAAACCATAACGTTGAATTTGATATGCCTGCCAAAATACTAATGTCTGTGATCTTTCTCAATATATGTTAATAATATAGGGGTTTCAACATCCAGAACTAATATAGTAAATATAGTTTCAGAAATGATTACGAAGAAGGAATTATAAGAAAGATCAATTCGGATGGACTGAACTTCCTATAAATTCCACCATGTTTTGCATTTAAAATTTCGTAAATCGGTTAAAATATTTACATGTTTCCTAGTATGTTGTCTATGCTCCAAGATAATGAAATACTGACACTCAGGAGTGTAAATACAGGGAATGCAAAGGGGCATGTATATGGTAGCTATGTAAAATATATTGTACAAACATTCTTTTAGCCTCCAAGAACCCGGAAAGGTGGAATTCAGTAGGAAAATGTAGCTTAAGCCTCCAAAAAATGAAGAGGTACCTTTATTGCACGTTATATAAAAAACTGGAATTATATTAAACATTTTCTGCATAGAAATGTGCCCAATAAGCCAGAATACATAAATACAGATCTTTCGATTGGAAAAATGTATCTTAAAAATACCTCAAACATGGACTGATATCGATCATATTCGATGGGGTGG
Source organism: Musca vetustissima (assembly GCF_032173495.1). Classification (NCBI taxonomy): domain Eukaryota; kingdom Metazoa; phylum Arthropoda; class Insecta; order Diptera; family Muscidae; genus Musca; species Musca vetustissima. The sequence goes on along the minus strand of NW_026881313.1, from coordinate 5,132 downwards.
AAAAAGTGTCTCAAAATCTTAAAAATACAGGAAATGTGAGGGTATCGTTTTTATACCTTTTATACCACCATAATATGGAGGGTGTATTCAGTTTGTAACTCATGGAAATATTCATTTTTGCCCCTATAATGTATATTCTTGATCAGCGTAAAATTCCCGTCCATCTGACTGTTGTAATTACTCTAGTCTCTAAACGAACAGAGATCGATTGCTAAAATATAACAACGAATTATCCAAATAACGGTACCCCCAAATTATCGGTGATTTGAGGGTTTTTAAGGCGATTTTCAAAAAAATTCTCTGTAATTTTGTATTCGGTAATAAACCTCAATACCGCAAATTATAATATTAGGTTTGGGGAAACTTTTATTTTTATATGAACTATAGGACTTTATTTAACATGCTTCGGAATGTCCAATTTGGGCAAAATATGCACCGTTTTGTTGTATGATATGTTGCAATTTTAAATGTAACTTCATAATGCCTCTTTCATAGAAATCCTGCTCTATATTTGCAAAAAAAACTCTAGTAGTCGAATTTTACAATCCTGCCTAGATACCAATTTTTATACCCTCCACCATTTCCGACCCTATAAAGTATATATATTCTTGATCAGCGTAAAATTCTATGACGAAATAGCCATGTCCGTCTGTCTGTTGTAATCATTCTAGCTCCTTTGTCTGCAGGCAGGTCAAGTTCGAAGATGGGCTTTATCGGTCCACGTTTAGGCATAGCTCCCATATAAGGTTACCCCCAAATTTTCGGTATTTTGAGGTTCTTGAGCGCGTTTTTCAACCGAATTCGCTGAAATTCGGTACATTGGGTTCTTATTGGGTACCAAATTTCCCCACTAAAAATTATAAATATGGGTCCATATTTTCGGATAGCCCCCATATAAGGGTACCCCCAATTTTGCGGTATTTTAGGGTTCTTGAGCGCGGTTTTCAACCGAATTCGCTGAAATTCGGTACTTTGAGTTCTTATTGGGTAGCAAATCTCTATACTAAAAATTATAAATATAAGTCAATTTTTTCGGGTAGCCCCCATATAAGGGTACCCCCTAATTTTCGGTATTTTAGGGTTCTTGAGCGCGGTTTTCAACCGAATTCGCTGAAATTTGGTACATTGGGTTCTTATTGGGTACCAAATTTCTCCACTAAAAATTATAAATATAGGTCCACTTTTTCTGGTAGCCCCCATATAAGAGTACCTCCCAATTTCCAGTTTTTGGGGGGTGTTTTGACCGGATTTTTTCACCGAATTGGCTGTAATTTAGTAATTTCAGTTATTATTGGGTAGCAAATCTCTCCACAGAAAATTATAAATAGAGGTCAATTTTTTCGGGTAGTCCCCATATAAGGGTACCTGCAATTTTCGATATTTTGAGGTTCTTGAGCGCGTTTTTTAACCGAATTCGCTGAAATTTGGTATTTTGTAGTCGTATATGGTAAATCTCCCCACCAAAAATTATTAATATTCACACCTTTTTAGGGGTAGTCCCCATATAACCCCCTTTGTTATATTAAAATAGTTATATGATTTGTTCCGTGTGTTGCGGTTGGGTAGTCGTTGCGGGGAATAGTCAATTTTTACCCTACAAAGACTATTTAGCCATCTGTTGCAGGCGTTCCGCCTTCTAAAGGTATTGTGATAAAAGAAACCTCAAACATGACGATAATGAAATATATCGGCAGACATTTAGGCACCTCCTCAATATAGTGATACCTCCTGAAGGAAAGAATTGAGATAAACAATTAAAATATTGGGTTCAATATTGCCATATACCGGTCATTAATTAGGCTTAGCCCTCATATAATGATATCCCCAAATATTCACCATTTTCCTACACTATGCAATCAATATTAGTCCCCCTTTAGGCATACCCTTTGCAATCTAAATTACAGTAGTTTATTTTATACTCTACCATGCATTATCAGTATCAGTCCACTTTTTGGATCTTGCAGATTTTAAGAAAAATCCGAATTAAAAATTGCTGAAGTTTGTATTTGGTGTACATAGTGGTTTACATAAATCGGTTTGTAGAATTATCGGTATGTACCCACTTTTTGGTATGTTCCCTATATTTTCATTACATGTATCTGTCAGTATAACTATGGTGGAGGGTATCCAAAGTTCGGCCCGACCGAACTTAACGCTTTTTCACTTGTTTATGATTCAAGAAATTTTTGCAATGCAAGGAATAGATGATAATCGTTTGGTGCCAAGTCCGGATTCTATGGCGGATGCAATAAAACTTCCCAACAAAACTACCAAAGTTTTTGGCCAGTCACTGTATATGTGTGTGGCCTAGCGTTGTCCTGGTGCAACAAAACACCTCTCCTGTTGGCCAAATCTGGCCGTTTCTGTTCAATTGTAAATTGGGTAAAACTATTTTGTGTTCGATTTTTAGCTCCAGGGCGATATTACGACTGCTAACATGCCGGTCAATTTCGATAATTTTTCCTATTTTATTGACATTTTCGACGACCGGCCTTCCTGTACGAAGTGCATCTTTAACATCAAAAATTCCTGAACGGAATCTATGAAACCAAAATTTCATATAATTGACTGTTAAAATTTCGGAACCATAAACACCATTCACAATTTTAGCCGCTTGGCTTGCATTTTCGCCTTTGTCATAGAAATTTTAAAGTTTTTCTGCCGAATTTTATTTTTGTCCACTTCCATTTTTAACACCCTGTGACTCACAACTGAATGCACCGAACAAAAAACGCCTATAGTCCAGGGTATGATATCTTTGCATGCATGTCCGCCCGTACCTCTCGATGTATTCTTGTGAACACAGTACAGATCGCATTAATGATCCAATTTGGATTAAAATATGTCACTTATTTGGCTCAAGGACGAACCCTATTGAAATTGGGGAAAATCGGTTTAGATTTAGATAAAGCCCCAATATATATATTTGCAGATGTTATCTAAATGGTACACCAAACCCTGAATTAAGTCCAAGTAAGTTTGATATCTGTAAGTTTAATTGAAATCGGTTCCGGCATAGCTTCCATATATAGTTTCGTTCTATTTTAGATTAAGGAGGAGCCTATGTTATTTCGCTTTACAGGAAATATTGCAGAACTTATTGGGTGAAAATCGACATTTGTAGAAATCGGTTCGGGTTTACCAAATTGGAAATAAAATAACGCATATGGAATTTTGTAAAATATATTTAGATTTAGTAAATTGTGCACTTGTTTATGACCATGCCTAAACATAGGTCGATATTGATTAATTCAATAAATACGGAGACTTCCCCAAAGGTGGATGAATATAAATATTTTATGGTAGATTTCGCATCCCAACCCTTCTTTGTTTATATGGTAGGGAATCCAAAATACAAAATAACAGCCAATTCGGTTGACATGAGGACAATATCAAAATGTATAATTTTTGGTGATTTATAGGTTTTCAGTTCAGTCTAACTTGCTAAAGTACTGGAAATTGGGAGGCATCGTACTGAAACACCTCTATACTATTATGGAGGGGATAAAATAAAGTGTTGATTTACAACAAAATCGCCATGTTACAAGCAGGGCTGCGGAACGGGTTGGGATGAGAATACCAAATTTGTCTGCTGTCTTATAAAGAATACTCACAATAAAAATATTTGTTTAAGAAATATCTGAATCTCAGAAATCTTTGATTTGCCGGAATAAATTTAAATTTTTTTCAAAATAAATTTAATTTGGAAAATTGAGTCGTTATATTGGCAGTTAGTCATTCCCGATATCATACTGCTATTGCTTCAACTATTTTAATTTTTTATTCACGAAGTTATTTCATTCGAATAGTTTTAATATTACAATATCTTCAACTTTCAGCTGGATAAATTCATTCTCCATTGAATTTTGAATTCAGTAACAACTTAGAGAACGGTTGGCTTTAAAAATTCCCCTCCATCATAACTAATCCATTAAATTACTTTCTTTGTTAGTCAAACAACATAAAGTTTCTTTAGAATTTGTGCACATATGGGACTTTTATTCTTATCCTTTAACTAATACCAGAGAAGAAGCCCATAGAAGTTGTACAAAGGCAAACAAACAAATACGCACGCTCACACACACACTCACGCACACTTACTACGTAGTGGCTAACAATGTTCTCAATTAATAAAAGTTTTGCAGAAAGAAATTTTATTGGCACCCCCGAAATTCCCATTTGGCGTTGTCGCCATCATCGTCGTTGGTAGCAACAACAGTGGTGGATATTTTTCGGAACTTTTCACATGAAATACAAATAATACCGGGAAAACTTTCACTCAATAGCATTCAATTCTATATTAGATTTTACCCCATACTATTATGCCTTGTCCAAGAGATACACAAACAAGATCAAAACTTTCCTTTCTCTCAGTTGCCAGGATTTGGTCTTTTGTTCGGGTGAAATAAGAGAAACTTTCTGCTTCTTATCTTGAACAGTCGCACCACAAGGACTTTGGGGAATTTTTTGAGAACTACTGACTACGAAATGGAACTACTGACAAAAGGGAATTTGCAACAATAATTGTACGCCAATGAAGAACACCACGAGCAGAAGCACCACCACCATCACAAAAATGGTAACAGCCACAAGACAAGTCCTTAGTTTATTCTTCTTTCTTTCTTTATTCACAGACAACTTCTGCATTTCGCACTTTGCTAACAACAAAAGACCTCCTTTCAACAGTAAGTCCTCCTATACAGCTCAAGCTCATGCAGCACAAGCAACTAATCGAGACAACAGAAAAATCTTAACAACAACAAGGACAACAACAACGAAAAAATGGCAGCATCATCAACAAAGACCAGCAACATCATAAATATTGCACAACATAAAATTTCATAACTACCGTTCGCAAAAGAAGGAGAAGAGTGTAGAAAATATCAGAACACAGTGTTCGGATTCATTGATAGCTATTTTGTTCGGACATGTTTCGGTTCGTATTCAATTTTACGGCAGTATTACTAAATTTCCAGTTAGGCGTTAATAAAGCCAAAACGATGTTGAATACAGTTTAATCAGTCAGGATTGATAAAACATTGCTGAAAATAAGTTGACGATTTTTCTAAAACAAGTATTAAACAAGTTAAAAGTTAAGCTGGACCGAACTTTGGATACCCTCCACCATTGGA
>NW_026881312.1:0-10782 GCF_032173495.1 Musca vetustissima | reverse complement strand
TCTTGGCTTCGCAATTAAATTCCCTCCCGCAGTGGCGCTGCCAGGTCCTTCCAAATATCATTGGATGGTTCCAACTTATTACACAGCTCCTCCTTTACATCAAAGTATATGTCCTCCATACGCTTCAATTTGAAGAACATATCTTCAGAAAACTCCACATTTGAATTTTTTGGAATCAACTTTTTGATTTCCATATATATTGCCTTCAAATATTCCATTTCCGATAGGGCTTTTTCTTTGGACATTGTAGGCAATTCCATTTTCACTTCATCGCATCGCTCAATTACATAATCAGCTTCATTATATATTTCCTCTAATGCGAAATCATAAATCTTCATGTTCTTGGCGTAGATATGACAATAGAACTCCGGATAATTCCGCTTGATTCCATCCACTTTCTTTACCATGCTTTCATAAATTTGGGTCACCTGCTCCAGATCAGCATTTACTCCTTCATCATTGATTTCGAATGCAAGTTGCTTCAGTTCAGCCAACTTGTTTTTAATAATCTTCACCCATTCCTTTAGTAGACCTTCTGGTCGGAAGGGTATTCTTTCCGTTAAATATGCACATATGTCGTTCAACTCCTGCGCCTCTCGATTAAACCGCCTATAAATTTTCGTTCTCTCCTTCTCATCAAGTCTTTTTTCCCAAGACTCTATGGAGAAGTCTAACTCCATCTCCATTTTATTTTATAAAAAACTGTTCACCTCATAGAACAGAAAATTTAGCAATTCTTGAGCTCCTTACTCAAAATTGCTTTTATATTTTTTTCCACTTTTGCTGGTTGTACTGAGTCTCTTACCACGGGTGGGTGAAAACTCAGTTTTTCGAAGGACCAAAAAATGTTAAAATTATACAGACAGCCGCAGCTCGCCTGTATAAGAAATGATAAGACACGACACGGAGCAGACAGCCTCAGCTCGTCTGCACTCCAAATAAAATAAGACACGGACAGCGGACCCTTCCTGTTGAGTGCTTGTAAGGCACTAAACAAATATTAAAATATTTATCCTTAGGTTCTACTTAAACAACTCTTTCTTAGCCTAATCTCAAACACAAAATACTTATCAGTAAACTATTTGTTCTAATAATAGAATTTGATCTGTGGAGAGTTTCCCATCGTGTGCGTCATAAAATCTCAACACAAACAACAACAGTCTTATCAGCGTTCCATGTGGGATTTTAGACTCTTCTGTTCAAAGTATTTTGAACATGCTGACGACTAGCAAGAAGAGCTAACAAATTAAATTTCTGTTCAAAGGATTTTGAACACCAGTATTAACTTTACACGTTGCGTTAAATATAAATTAGATGCAAAAATTCTACGCAAAATGTTCCAATCTTTCCCCGATTAAACAGTTGCTGTAAAACAATAATTTTGCACTGATCTAGGAATATATTGAAGGATGAGGGATTATGATTATTAGAACAAAATCCCAAAGCTTTTGTTTTGAAAAAATTGACATTAAAATAATGCACAATTTTGCCCGATTTTATCACAATGGTCCTCTAAAGATTCTATGACCGTTCTATCTACTGGATGTTGTAGATGTTAATATGCCTTGGATGTACCCAAAGTGGTGTAGGGTATCATATAGTCGGCGCATCCGACTTTTGAACTTTCCTTACTGGTTTAAGTATATATTTTTTTGTTATTTTTTTTTTTCAAATGAACTTTCATATCAGTTTTTATTAGTATAGTTTAATTTTTTTCCTCTTGTTTTTGTTGTATCGTTTAAAATTCTTTTATTTCATAATAATTTTTTCAATGTTTGTGACTGAATGTCACTTTATGATGTTGTTGCTGATATTCAATTTTAAAATTAATGTCCGAATTTTCCTGTATCTGTTTTGTTTCAATGAATAATTAACATTTGCAATGTGCGTTGGTTTCATCTTCTTTGCTTTCATTTTTGTTTGGGTTTTATCAATTGTTTTCGAAAAAAATTCACAATAACATTAACATATATTTTAGTATATTTACAAACATTGTTTAAATAATTTTTAATATGATATTTTTTATTGACTGGTAAATGGAATGTGAAATTGTGTAAAAACCGTGTTTCGTTTATGTATTTGAGTTTGTTTGTCTTGTTTACTTATTCGGATGTGCTGCCAATAGGCATTATATAACATATAGTAGGTGTTTTCTTTAATTTTTATATAAGCTGCTATTATCAGTAAATGCTTATATTTTAGAACATTGAAACATTATTGATTACATTTTTGCTTTTGACAATTTTTTAAAGCCTAGTGTGAGAATGAAATCGACATTTTTTTGCAAAGTGTGAAGGAAGTACTTCCAGCTGTCCATGTGAATGGACAATTCGACATCGTAAACCAGTAAGGAAAGTAGTAAAGTCGGACGGGGCCGACTATAAGATACCCTTAAATATTAAACAGGACTATTAACATGAAATTGGATGAAATAAAATATGTGATATTTATCTAAATTTGAATCTACCTAGATCTATCCATAAACATGTCATTCGTTTGTTACAATGGGACAAAAGTATGTAAATCGACTTCAAACAAATATAAATAGGTCATCCGTTGGGCTATATCTGTATTTCTAGAAAACGCAACTACGTAATTATATGCTCAATTTTGTAAGTTGTGCAAAATTTGATGTCAATCTGACTAACATGAGCAGTTTATTACCCAATTTACTTGAAATCGGGCGAAAATATATATGGAAGCTTTATCCAAATATTAAGCGATTTCAAACAAACTTGTCACAGGTTAGGTTATTCTAATTTCAGAACGTTTTGTTCCTATTGTTTCCTTGGTGCGTCAATTATTTAAAATCAATCTATAATAAAAGGGAGAGATATCTAAATCAGAACCGATTTTCACGAAACAAGGCAGGCACCACTGTAGGCTCAATTCAGTTCGTTGTGCCAAATTTAGTGCAAATCGAAGGATATATAGGGACTTTGGTGCACCATTTACATAAAATCGGACGAAACTATATATGGGAGCTATATCTAAATCTGGACCGATTTTCTCGAAACTTGGCAGACATCATTCTAGACTCAAGTCAGTACGTTATGCCGAATTTCGTGCAAATCGAAAGATATATAGGGATTTTGGTGCACCATTTACATAAACTCGAACGAAACTATATATGGGAGCTATATCTAAATTAGGACCGATTTTCTCGAAACTTGGCAGACATCACTCTAGGCTCAATTCAGTACGTTATGCCAAATTTCATGCAAATCGAAAGATATATAGGGACTTTGGGCACCATTTACATGAAATCGGGCGAAACTATATATGGGAGCTATATCTAAATCTGGACCGATATTCTCGAAACTTGACAGACATCACTCTAGGCTTAATTCAATACGTTATGCCAATTTTCATGCAAATCGAAAGATATATAGGGACTTTGGGGCACCATTTACATGAAATCAGACGAAACTATATATGGGAGCTATATCTAAATCTTGACCGATTTTCACGAAACTTGGCAGACATCATTCTAGACCTAAATGATTAAGCTGTACCAAATTTCGTGCAAATCGAAAGATATATAGGTACCGTTTACATTAAATCGGTTAAATATATATATGGGAGCTATATCTAAATCTGAACCGATTTTTCCCAATTTCAATAGTGTTCGTCCTTGGGCCAAACAAATGAGCTGTGCCAAATTTCATCCAATTCGGATCATAAATGCGACATGTACTTTGCTCACAAAAATACATGGACAGACAGACGGACGGACGGACATGCATAAATCGACTTAGAAAGTGATTCTATGCATATTCTCAAAATGAACCATGTGTCTATCTCGTTTCCTTTCAGTACGTTGTGCCAAATTTAGTGCAAATCGAAGGATATATAGGGACTTTGGTGCACCATTTACATAAAATCGGAAGAAACTATATATGGGAGCTATATCTAAATCTGGACCGATTTTCTCGAAACTTGGCAGACATCATTCTAGACTCAAGTCAGTACGTTATGCCGAATTTCGTGCAACTCGAAAGATATATAGGGATTTTGGTGCACCATTTACATAAAATCGAACGAAACTATATATGGGAGCTATATCTAAATTAGGACCGATTTTCACGAAACTTGGCAGACATCACTCTAGGCTCAATTCAGTACGTTATGCCAAATTTCGTGCAAATCGAAGGACATATAGGGACTTTGGTGCACCATTTACATGAAATCGGGCGAAACTATATATGGGAGCTATATCTAAATCTGGACCGATATTCTCGACACTTGGCAGACATCACTCTAGGCTTAATTCAATACGTTATGCCAATTTTCGTGCAAATCGAAAGATATATAGGGACTTTGGGGCACCATTTACATGAAATCAGACGAAACTATATATGGGAGCTATATCTAAATCTTGACCGATTTTCACGAAACTTGGCAGACATCATTCTAGACCTAAATGATTAAGCTGTACCAAATTTCGGGCAAAGCGAAAAATATATAGGGGCCGTTTACAGTAAATCGGTTAAATATATATATATGGGAGCTATATCTAAATCTGAACCGATTTTTCCCAATTTCAATAGGGTTTGTCCTTGGGCCACACAAATGAGCTGTGCCAAATTTCATCCAATTCGGATCATAAATGCGACCTGTACTTTGCTCACAAAAATACATGGACAGACAGACAGACGGACGGACATGCTTAAATCGACTTAGAAAGTGATTCTATGCATATTCTCAAAAGTGATTCTATGCATATTCCTTTTGCCTGTTACAAACATATGCACAAAGACATAATACCCTGTACCACAGTGTGGTGAAGGGTATAAAAACAATCCATCTCTTAAAGCTGGACAGTCTCTAAAACATATAATGTACCACCAATATTTCAAGCAAATACAACGTTACTGGATAAGGATGTTTGCAATACAATGTACTTGTAATATTAACCGGCAGATCGGAAAGGGATATTATGCGCTACAACCTTCTGATGCACGATTATTTAGGGTACCATGTATGTGATTCTATATCATTCTTCCATCTAACTTGGCAAATCGTTAATATATTCTTAACCATCTCTACATCTACACTTTTTACTACACCTTCAAAATAATGAGTCACACTAAATGAGCTAGTGCATGTAGTTAAGTTCATGTGTAAATATCCATATTGAAAAATTCCCCTCACCTAAACACAAAGCAAGAAATTTCTCGGTCAGTGTCGTTGTATAGGGTTATTCAATATATATACAAATGCAAATGCGTATGGCAATAGCCCAACTATAATCTGGGTAATTCAACCATCTTTATCGCTTTTATACCTGTGGTACAGGGCAAAAGGAAACGAGATAGACACATGGTTCCTTTTGAGAATATGCATAAAATCACTTTCTAAGTCGATTTATGCATGTCCGTCCGCCTGTCGGTCTGTCTGTCCATGTTAAATTGTAAACAAAGTACAGGTCGCATTTATGATCCGAATTTGGCCCAAGGACAAACCCTATTAAAAATCGCACTATTTTAAGTAAATGATGCACCAAAGAGCCAAATTTGGGCCAATTGACACAAATTTTTGCACAACGTACTGAAGTTAGTGTAGTTTGACGTGTGTCAAGTTTTGTTGAAATTGGTTCAGATTTCGATAAAACTCCCATATATACTTTCGTCCGATTTTATGTAATAGGTGCAGGAAAGTCCCAAAGTCAGGCCGATTGGTACAAAATTTTGCACAACGTACTGAAGTTAGTGTGTTCTAATGTGTGTTAAGATTTGTTGAAATGAGTTCAGATATATATAGATTCGTCCGAGTTTATGTAAATGATTGAACTAGAAACCAAAATATGACTTATAGGAACAAAACGTACTGAAATTAGTATAACCTATCCTATGAGAACTTTCGTTGAAATTGGTTCATATACATATTTTCGTACGATTCCAAGTAAGTTCACCAAACTCCTCATGTTTGTTAGATTGACATGAAATTTTGTAACTCGTACAAAATTGAGCATAGAATTAGGTACTTGCGTTTTGTAGAAGTACAGACATAGCCCATATCTATTTCAGACCGATTTCGTGTTATTGGGCTCCAAATATTCAACGAGTGTCTGATTGGCGTTAAAAATGTGACGTCTGTTAAAATGCATCCGTTTAATATACTCAAAGAGGTGAAGGGTATCATATAGTCGGGCTATTCGACTTTACTCCTTGCCTTAATGGATTTACATAAAAAATATATTTTCGATGAAAATTAGGATCTAAGCCCTTTGTTATACCCTACACAACTATGTTGTCAGGGTATTATTGCTTTGTGCAGCCCCAGGAGTTTGTAACGCCGCGAAATAGTGGTCCTAGACCCACCTTTAAGTATACCGATCGTCATATCTCGACTAGCTGAGTCGATCTATACATGAGTGTCCGTCTGTCCATTATAATTTGTAAACACGATACAGGTCACAGTTATGGACCAATCTTCACGAAATTTTGCATGTAGGTTCTGGACAATGAAGACCCCTATTGTTTTTAGAAAAGATCGGTTAATATTTAGGGGATGAAATGGACAAAACATCCGACATCTCGTATTTTTGCATGGTGTAGGGGATCGGACCAAAGAATAAGCATGCCTCTTTTTATAAAGATATTGTCGTATGTGCTCGGATGGGGGAGATACACTTAAATATTTACAGGTGCTTACGTATTCAGATATTATTTAGTGAACGGTGCAACTATCACGAAATATTGCCCAGGCTCGAAATAAAATCCGCAGAAAGTTACAGCCTGTTTTTGTAATTTGTTCCGCCAGTCACACGTATCGTTCGTATTAAAACGTATACGTCGAAAATTTGGTTTTTGTAATAATTGTAAAAGATTTCGTCTAGAAACGATTGAGCTTTTTCATTCGTTTTTAACCATTAGTGCCAAAGTGTTTCTTTTGGTATCTTGTTGCAAATTTTCCAATAGAATTATTGCAAAATGAGGGTAACTCTGTTTATTTTTACAAACAGTTTTTTTCATAAAAAGTGTCAAAGTAGAAAATTCAAAATGTTTGGTACGATTGCAATTAATTTTAATTATAAAAAAACTATTCAAAATTTTCCCCAAAGGAGAATACCTATGGCATTTAATGAAATTTAAATTACATTATTTCACTTGTTATCCACTTCAAATTTATTGGATCCGAAAACAGGACGGCCAGTTGCTAATTGTGGGTAAAGTTCCATGAGACACACACCAATTTTTGGAATTGGGCAATCGTTGTCCTTTTGTTGCTAGGGGTTCAAACAATTCAATATATTTTTTACATTTCATAGGGATATATATTTTTTTACAAACCATTTCTTCTTATATATTTCATCAGAATTTTCCATATTTGTTACGTTCTTTTCACTAACAACACACAAATTGTAATGAACAAATAGTTTTCTTTATTATTTTTTTTTAAACGAATGGATATTTTCTCTTAAAAATGTTTTTGACATTTTTGTTCAAATAACGCAAAAACGTTCTTGTATAACAAAAACCAAAAAAATACGAATACCAAAAGCTCTTTCCTATTTCTCACTCACTACAACCGGTAATTTGTTTGCGAAAACCAAAATGAGCAATCGTTCGTTTTTTGGACGAACGAATGGACATTTTACATTTACAAAAACAGGCTGTTAGTGTTCTGTGGTAGTTGTGTAGGGTATCGAATGGTCGGCCCCGTCCGACTATACTGCTCCGCTCACTGGTTACAGATTTTAATTGGTTCAAATATCCATGTAGATCACATATTTATTTTCGACCGATTCAATTATTTTCTGTCGGCAGAATATTGTACATATAAGAAGCTCTTGTATGTACCCATCTAACCCGTCTAACTTTTGAATTTTCCTACTGGTTTAAATACAACTATTCAAATTTTTTTGAACATGTTTTATAGAGCTATGGTCGGACGGGGCCGACCATACGATACCCTGAACAACTACCATGAAATTTAAATTAATTAAACTTTGTCCTGTTCCATATTCTGAGCCTGGACAATATTTCACAATATCGGACCTATGTCCTTCAGGAGTAAATATATACGCCCCGAATACAAAATTAAGATAATTTTGTTGTTAAGATAATTTTGTTATTTTATTAAGGACACACACAGAAAGTGCCAAACTGGATTTTCTGCAAAAGGCTGGGATGGTTAACTGCTGCCGAAATGAGGAAAGAATATTCTCTTGAGCAGGAATAATTTCTCCTCGGAGTAGTATGGAAAAAACCAAAGAAATAAAAACAAGGGGTTTTAGAATAGGAATGAACAATATTGGATTTTATTGAACGAAAATTCGGTGGAGAATTTGGAACAGTATCTTACCAAGAACACTGGTGTTTGCTGGTTAGTACAGAAGTGTTTTTATTGACAATGAGAAAAAAGAAAACAACCAGTGGAAAACAGAAAACATTTGCATTTAGTACCAAAAGAGATACATATTTAGGCGAATGGAAGAAAAACTTAAAAATAGAAAATAGGGTGACCAACGTGGTTAACCTTGGCGTTAACATTACCGGCCCCTTGCAGTAACTGCAACTAAAGTTAAAATCCATCCAACAAATATCTCGCATGACCCCAACACGCATGATGAATGGAAGAAAGTCACCGCCTATAAGGATATCGATTTTTGAAGTTTTGAAGAAGTGTGGGCCAGCTAGATTAATTGAAGGAAGCCGAGAGAACAAAGATGATGGTAATCTGTTGGAAGGAAGATTTCCAGACAAATGTGGAACCACGAATGCTTGCACGGAAAGCTGAACGGAATCATCAAATCGAGAGGACAGCACAACAGAACATAATTTTCGAACGGAGGCAGCAGTCGAATTATTAAAACCAGAAACTTGAACGTTGGTACGCTGATACGGAAGTTTGAGTTTCTTGAAGAATCGTTCTGATATGAATGTTCCTTGAGAACCCGAATCTAGGAGTACACGAGCGTGATACGTTACACCTAATTGGATCACATTCACCAACGCAGTCCCTAACAAAACATCCCGAGAATTGGATGTAAAACATGTTTGAATTACTCCGCCCCCTAGACTAGTGGACTGTATTGAATTGGGAGAAAATGGAGAGGAGTGTGGGCATAAATTGGTAGAGCTCGTAGGTGAATGTGATGGATGACTATTTGACGAACGATCATGGAGCATAGTGTTGTGCCGCCTCTGACATTCGAAACAATTATTTTTACTCTAACAATCTTTTATGTGGTGAGTTTTGGAGAAACAATTCAGACATAGACCTTGTTTCTTGATCTCAGCCACTCGTTGTTCAACATCCATAGCAATTTGTTTGAATGTATATTGGATTTAGTTTTATGGCCATCAGACTTCGGATAATTGCGCATCTCGGAGACGGATTCGAGCGTACGTACGAATAACAGTCTATTCGTCCTATTTTCGAAACGATCGCACAAACCTTTCCAAGCAAGTTGAAAACCTTGATTTGTCAAAGGTGCACGTTTAACAATATCTCTAGCTTCGCCTTTAGTCTTCTGGGTCAAATGAAACAATCGCTCGACTGGACTGAGCCTAGAATTTTTTATGTACACGGCTATATCTCGGAAAGTAGGCCATGACATATAATCCCCGTTGAAGACTTCGGTATCGCATGGAGGCAGATTGAAAGAATAATTTGAACCGTGGTCATTATGGACTATAGAATTAGGACTCTGAGGCGAAGGGTTTGGAGGTGAAACAGAAGGCTATTTAGGAACTGTTTGGAGATCCTCAGACAACTGTGTAAGGCGAGCCAAGCACTCGCAATAAGTGATATATATTATACTTGGCTTGGAATGTCTCAAGCTCTGAAGCGGCTTCTGCATCTTCTTCATGTTCATCATCCTCCTCGTTATGTTCTTCGCTAGCTCGATCGGACATAAATTGGTCATACGCTGATTTGATGCCTGCCCATAAGGACTTAACTTCAGAAATGTGAATTTTTACGAATTTTGCAGACGTCAAGGGAACATTACCCCCGACTACTTCGGCATTGAAGGTGACCAGACGATCAGCTTGACGAATGAAGGCTTCTAAAGACATGATTGATCAGTAAAAATGAATGAAAATTGATTTAGAACAAGAAACTAGTAGAGAATAAACGAAGAACAGTAAGAACGGGAGAAAATAGGATAATTTTCCGAGAAAATTTGATCAAAATATTTAAAAGTTTTTGAAAAATACGTTTTCCTTCGTAATTTTACTGTACAGCGCCACCTAGTGGTAATGGAATGTACAATTGATAAACCGATGGAAGAAGATAAATGTAGTAGGAAAATCCTGAAGATATTACAGTAATATTGAAAATGTTATAATTTTCGAGGTATTTTGAACTATTTAAAGCGCCCCCTGTTGACAATGGAGCAAACTATGAACAATTACACAGTCTGAATAAATGTGCAGTTGATAAATGTCCAAAAGATCAAAGTAAACCCAGGAAATATTGAAAAATTATTGAAAAAATTAAAGTTTCCAAAGTGGTTTTGAACTTGTAGAGCGCCCTCTAGTGGTAGAAGAATGTACTACACATTAGCATAGTCGAAGAACAGAATTGCAATATGTAAATATCCAAGAACAATTAGAAATATTTAGATAAATCTTGAAAAAATCAGGTTTTTCTACGAATTTCTTTATTTGAACGGCGCCCCCTACCGGCAGTAATTTCAACTAAAAAAGGGCCAAGAAGAAGGTACAGCACCAACTACCTTTATATATGTACGAATAATATATGAATGTCGCAAACAAGTTAAAGTGCGAGGGTAGGGTGCACGCACACGTAAAGAGAATAGCGTTACTA